>NC_143042.1:28281875-28458750 GCF_057628025.1 Oncorhynchus mykiss
GAATTTTCCAAGCTATTTAAAGGCACAGTCAACTTAGTGTATGTAAACTTCTAACGCACTGGAATTGGGATACAGTGAATTTTAAGTGAAATAATCTGTCTGTAAACAATTGTTGGAAAAATTACTTGTCATGCACAACCGACTTGCCAAAACTATAGTTTGTTAATTAAATGAAAAACAGATCTTTGTGTTGTGGGATTTAAAATACAGCTTCATGTCTACAGTCCTGTGTGGTGACCAAGGCCTACCTTCAGGAATTCTTCCTTCATGACCCGATGGAGGGCTTTACAGGTCTCCATAAAAATCTTGGACACAGTGCACACAATCCTGTACTGGAATCTGTGGGATTCTTCATGAAAAAGACAAACATTTAGAAAACAAAACAATCATGTAAAATTGTTATGATATAGGCCTACACACCCATTGCCAAAAAATTGTCTCATCTTGGAGTCCTGCATTCTGATGAGTCTCACCATCCCCAGCAGGAAATCAAATGTGTCTGAGGTCATCCGCTGCAGCTCCCTGAACCCTGTCCTATCATGCATCTATTATCGGGGGTGGAGCCTATAGGTGAAGGCAGAGCACAATGTAGCCCTATTAGAGCTAAATATCCTGAATCAGATCATTCTATTTACATGCAACAATAATTCTTATGAATTTGTATTGGTGCTACAGCCATAACAACAACAAAACAATAACAACCCTTCATTGGTTATGTAAGTGATATTAGGACATACTACATGCACTGTATGAAAAACATCAATTAGTACCCTAGCTAGCTGTGCTGATTGGGCATTACTTTCCTCCAACTCTCTCTGCAGAACATACAACCCAAACTGTCCTCGTCTCACCAACCATGGCCTCACCCAAATGTCTTATTTTTCTGGCCAGCTGCTCTTCACTGTCAAACTCCATATTTGTTTTGCCACTGTCTGGCTCGTGACAAACTCCTGTTTTGTTTTCGTGCTATAGCATGGTATCGAGAATCCTCGGGACCAAGTGAAGAATCTTGTAGTATGTGACACCCAGTCTGTGACAGATCATTTAGTGTGCGCACCACTATGTTGGCAAGACAAAAAATTACAGGAAAGACAGTAATTTACTAAGAGACGCTCAGCGATATTTTGTGTAGTGTTCACCCGGCTTTAGAAGGGTTCTATGTTAGAACCCTTCTTGCCTTACAAAGAATCCTTCTTGCCTTCCAAACTATAGGCAAATATCCCTTAATTCCAAAAGTGTTTTTTCAGATGAAAACTATTCTTGGTAGAACTCCATCCCTTTGCAAATAATCATTTTGGAACCCTTTTTTCTAAGAGTGTACAAGCCATACATACCGGCCATACCTTTAAAACAGGATTGTAACTAATTGTAGGGTGTTTTTCCAATGTTGTTGATCATAGCGGTACAAATTCTCATTAAGTCTGCAGTATATAATTTGTGACCCAATATGAAGAGAATGTTGAAATTTCCATGTCCCAGGTAGCTGGGTTATACTGTAATGATCACTTGACCTGTGTTTGCATTATGTTTGAGTTTGACAGCTAACACATGCAGAATGTGATTGTTGTTTAGCTCTGGTGTTCTGGAGGGTGAGACAAGGGCGGGACAGGGGCGGAACGGGAGGTTAGATATCGTCACGCATCCTCGGCCTAGAAAAGAAACTCCAACACACTGGAGTGTTCTTGATGAAGTTATATTGGGACTGAAACATTGGAGAAAAGATCCATTAAATCTGTGGAGCATTAAAACCTGTTACGGCTTGGGGTTCCGCTAGCGGAACATTTCGACAACATCCAGTGAAATTGCAGAGCGCAAAATTCATTGTTTTTTAAATTCGAAATATTAAACTTTCATACAATCACACATGCAATACATCAAATTAAAGCTACACTTGTTGTTAATCCAGGCAACGTGTCAGATTTCAGAAAGGCTTTATGGCGAAAGCAAACCATGCGATTATCTGAGGATAGCACCCCACAAAACAAACACATGACATTCATAAACATCACCAACAGTCCTTTTGTTCAATAAATTCTATCGTTATATTCCCAAAATGTCAATTTATTTGGCGCGCTTGATTCAGAAAAACACCGGTTCCAACTCGACCACCATGACTACAAATAATCTAATACATACCTGTAAACTTATTTCAAAAACGTTTCTAATCCAACTTTAGGTATTTTTAAATGTAAATAATCAATCAAATTTAAGACGGAATAAACTGTGTTCAATTGCCGCTAAAATGAAAGTGTAGCGAGTTTAGTTCGCGCGCACCAAATAAAAAAAGGACACCAGGCTAGACCCTCGTTCTGAACAACCGTACTTCTTCTTTTCTCTAAAGAAAAACATCAACAAATGTCTAAAGACGGTTGACATCTAGTGGAAGCAATAGGAACTACAACCAATTGCCACAGAAATCTAGGTTCCCATAGAAAACGCATGGAAACCACAGTTACCTAAAATGTTTTTATCCTGGATGGATTTTCTCAGGTTTTCGCCTGCCATATCAGTTGTGTTATACTCACAGACATTATTATAACGGTTTTACAAACTTTAGTGTTTTCTATCTAAATCTAATTATATGTATATCCTAGCTTCTGGGCCTGAGTAGCAGGCAGTTTACTTTGGGCATGCTTTTCATCTGGACGTGAAAATACTGCCCCCTAGCCCGAAGAGGTTTTAAAGATCACCCGTGTGTTGGGGTTTCTTTTCTACTCAGCTTACCGTTTTTCTCCTTGCATCTGGTAGAATGATAGGTGTGTGAGTTATAATATAAATCCAACATTACAAACCTCCCCCTTTTAGAAATGTATTCCGGAAGCTTCTGTCTCATGGAGAGAAAGAAAAGGATGACGTCCTCTCCCTGGAGGAGATCCTGGCCAAGAGCTCGGTGCCCGGGGAGAAGAAACCTCCCCAGGCCGTCGGGACCCTCCAACGAACAGGAAAGGCCAAACTGAGGGCCCTGAGAGAGGCCATGTACCATAGCACTGAGCACGGCCATGTGGACATCACCATAGACATCCGCAGTTTAGGTCAGAGTTAACATGCACTCACCCCGCGCCAAACACTATATGTCAAACACTTTAAAAAAGTGCGGCAATCATCACCTATCAAAATAATGCTAATGCACTGCCATCATACAGTATAGTAGACATTCACTGATTAGGTGAGTCCATGGACTGTACAAGACCACCATAGATATCCACAACTGAGGGCCAATGGAAAAACTGCCCACCACTCCATATACACCACAGACAGCAACAGCTGCACTTTAAGCTCATCCATCACCATTATAGAGTGAGGCAGGCATGGTCAGTGCTTTAGCCATTTTTGATCTAATTGCTTTTCCTGCTGGTGTAGTAGCTAGCAGCTACAGTATTTACTTTTTTGTTATTTATTGATTGCTGCTGGTCTTCCCAGGTGTCCCCTGGACCCTGCACACTTGGCTGGAGTCTCTGCGCACCTGTTTCCTGCAGCACCGGCGCCCACTGATCCAGGGTCTGCTCAAGGACTTCAGCTGCATCCAGGAGGAAGAGTACACTGCGGAGCTCATCACCCATGGCCTGCCACTTATGTTCCAGATCCTCCATGCCAGCAAGGTGATGTGATTGTGTGTCCTCCCCAATTTAAGGCTCTGGAATTCCCTGTCCACCGTGGTCATGTTCATTAGGGACCAAACAGAAGAAAACAGACTGAAACAGGGAAGGACTACGTGGACTTTTCCAATAAGAAACTATTTTTTCATTTTTAGTTTCCAAAATGTTTTATAAAAAATGTTTCCGTTTTGTGTCCATGTGACCAGGAAAAATTCCAGTCACTAGTTCTGTGCAGTCTGACTTTTTCCTGTAGGTCACGTGGCCAGGAAAAACTTAGGGTCCTACCTCCTTTCATGGCACATGTTTCTATTAACATTTCTTGTTTTTCTTACCCATCACTTGCTTTTTTACAGTACAAATTCCAATATTGTCCTGTTGCAAGTCTGTCTCAATCATTTACTTTCTGACTTTTCTTAATTTGCATCTTCGTATGATATATTTTTTCCCAATGTACATTACCAGTCAAAAGTTTGGACACACCAACTCATTCAAGGGTTTTTCTTTCTTTTTACTATTTTCTACATTGTAAGAATACCAAGTCCATATTTTGTCAAGAACTGCTCAAATAAGCAAAGAGAAACGACAGTCCAATTGAGATGGTTTGGGATGAGTTGGACCGTAGAGTGAAGGAAAAGCAGCCAACAAGTGCTCAGCATATGTGGGAACTCCTTCAAGACTGTTGGAAAAGCATTCCAGGTGAAGCTGGTTGAGAGAATGCCAAGAGTGTGCAATGCTGTCATCAAGGCAAAGGTTAGCTACTTTGAAGAATGTCAAATATAAAATGTGTTTTGATTTGTTTAGCACTTTTTTTTGGTTACTACATGATTCCATGTGTGTTATTTCATAATTTTGATATCTTCACTATTATTCTACAATGTCGAATATAGTAAAAATAAAGAAAAACCCTTGAGTGATTAGGTGTGTTCAAACATTTGACTGGTATTGTATGTAGCAGCTTTGATATGTTCTTCAATCTGTATCATTATATTCATGCATGAATTGCAAAACATTCACCGCTATGGCCTTCTATTTAAAACTTCTTGTGACTCCCAAACCCGCATGCTGGAGCGTAGACTAATTAGCATAACGCAACGGCATAACGCCTGAACCTAATTAGCATAACGCAACGGACATAAATATCCCTAGAAAATATTCCTATTCATGAATATCACAAATGAAATATATTGAGACACAGCTTAGCCTTTTGTTAATCACCCTGTCATCTCAGATTTTCAAAATATGCTTTACAGCCAAAGCTAGACAAGCATTTGTGTAAATTTATCGATAGCCTAGCATAGCATTATGCCTTATGCAGCAGGTAACCTTGTCACGAAAATCAGAAAAGCAATCAAATTAAATTGTTTACCTTTGATGAACTTCAGATGTTTTCACTCACGAGACTCCCAGGTAGACAGCCAAAGTTCATTTTTTCCCTAAATATTATTTTTGTAGGCGAAATAGCTCCGTTTGTTCTTCACGTTTGGCTGAGAAATCGACCGGAAATTGCAGTCACGAAAACTGCGATATCGACAGAAACATGGCAAACGTTTTTTATAATCAATCCTCAAGGTGTTTTTCTAATATCTATTCGATAATATATCCGTCGGGACAATTAGTTTTTCAGTAGGACCGATTGGAGTAATGGCTACCTCTGTATTTTACACGAGAATCTCTCTCGGAGCAACCATGTGACCACTTACGCAATGTGGCCGCCTACGGCTATTCTTCAACAGCAATGCGTAAAACTACGTCACAATGCTGTAGACACCTTGGGGAATACGTAAAAAGCGTAAGCTCGTTGATGGCATATTCACAGCTGAATAGGGACTCATTGGAACGCAGCGCTTTCAAAACCTGGGGCACTTCCGGATTGGATTTTTCTCAGGCTTTCGCCTGCAACATCAGTTCTGTTATACTCACAGACAATATCTTTACAGTTTTGGAAACGTTAGAGTTTTCTATCCAAAGCTGTCAATTATATGCATATTCTAGCATCTTGACAAAATATCCCATTTAAAACAGGAACGTTTTTTTTCCAAAAATGAAAATACTGCCCCTAGAGTTGCAACAGGTTTTAATAACTCTTCTTACAGCAGTACATAACTGCCCTTTTTCCAAACATTTCCCATGTCCATTTATGTCTTCTCATCTCCCTCTTTGCCTGGCCTGCAGAATGAGGTGATCAGCCAGCTGTCTGTGATTTTCTCCCAGTGCTATGGGCCCTTCCCTATCCCCAAACTCACTGAGATCAGGAGGAAGCAGACCTCGAGACTTGGTGAGCAAAGGAAGGTGTTGCTCCTGAGTGGAAACGGTTTGCACCCACGCCATGCATGTTCAGAAAGGCAGCAGAAGCAGCCGTTACTTGCCTCCCTCTTTGTGTTTGTGGTGCCTCTAAAATGTGCTTAAATGTGATGGGATGGAGGAGTGGCCCTATAGAAATTGCAATAATAATTTGTCTTCATTCATCATTAACAGTGTAGAATGAAATGGAAGCTTGAAAACTAGAGCTTGAAAATGATTGTTCTGCTATACTGTACGTTGGCAGTTGAAGTTGTATTCCACACATTTGTGTTTGTGTCTCTAGCACCATCGAGAGTGCATATAGATTTTGAATTATCGATGGGCTGGTGTTGATGTGTTCTAGTTACTTGACCTTGATCTAATATGTTCAGCGTTGTTAATAAAAGTCAGCATTTGCTACAATGTAATTTTGTAATTACAACTATAGAGATAAATATAACACAGTGTTAAAAGTGGACAAATGTTGTAATTATCCTTCACTTCTTTCAGACCCCCACTTCCTCAACAACAAGGAGATGTCTGATGTAACATTTCTGGTGGAAGAAAAACCCTTCTATGCACATAAAGTCCTGTTATTTACTGCTTCAGCCAGGTGATGAAAAATGCTTGAACATGATAATCTGTGAAATACTTGTATGTTGGAATTGAACAATAAAACATTTTTATTAAAAAAAATGAGAAAAATAATGCTTGAACAATTAGAATGCCCCCAAACTATTTTTTCTAACAATGTTTTTTCAGAGGTGGTTATAAATCAATTATTTCACGTGCATGTTAGGTTATATATGTTCATAAGAGTGACAAAGACATGTCATATGCAAAAATTGGTGGGTAAACGCTGATCGTTGGCGGTGAATAAAGTAACGCTCCCTATACTTTCAATGCATTTTTCTGCAAAAGATGCTCATGCAAAATAGAAGAAGGTGTTTACCAGTACAGCACTGGTCTCATGTCACTAATGCAGACTACGACATGCTCCTTTTGTTTTCTGACAACTTGTCTTCCCCACCTTTCTTTAATTATTTCATACAGGTTTAAATCCCTGCTCCAAAACAGACCAGCAGCAGAGAACACCTACATTGAGATCAGTCATGTCAAGTACAACATATTCCAGGTAGCCTACTGTATGTACTACTGTAACTAGGTTGCAGTAAATGGGTTAATAGTAATGTGTTCATAGTTCAACTGGGATTCGCACCACAGGAAAAACAAATGTAAAACTCCGGAGCTTTCTATATTTTTGAAATGCTATAGGGTGACATACTGTATATAAGTATTACCCTACCAGTACCAGTAATTCAGTTAGGCTGTTCTTAATGTGTTGAGAGGCTTGAGTCATAACAACATTCCTCTTTTACAGTTGGTCATGCAGTACCTGTATTGTGGAGGCACTGAGTCCTTGCACATCATGAATACTGAGATTATGGAGGTAAGAATTACTTTTTTTAATATATATTTTATTTCAATGACAATGCAGCCATACTTGTCACACAATAATTCTCAAACAATTACACTGACAGAGCAGGTTTGCAAATCATACATACTGTACATACTGTGCCATGATTATTATCTATGCGTCTAAATTGCAAAATTACATTTTGTTTTGTGTTTTGTATTACCGATTTTGTGAATGACACTTAAATAAAATACACTATATATACAAAAGTATGCGGACACCCAATAAAATTAGTGGATTCAGCTATTTCAGCCACACCAGTTGCTGACAGGTGTATAAAATCGAGCACACAGTCATTCATTCTCCATATACAAACATTAGCAGTAAAATGGCCTTACTGAAGAGCTCTGTGACTTTCAACGTGGCACCGTCATAGGATGCACCTTTCCAACAAGTATTTTTGTAAAATGTCTGCCCTGCTAGAGCTGCACCGGTCAACTGTATGTGCGGTTATTTTAAAGTGGAAACGTCTAGGAGCAACAACGGCTCAGCCGCATAGTAGTAGGCCACACAAGCTCACAGAACGAGACTGAAGTGTGTAGTGTGTAAAAATCATCTGTCCTCGGTTGCAACACTCATTACAGAGTTCCAAACTATCTCTGGACGCAACTGTTAGTCGGGAGCTTCATGAAATGTGTTTCCATGGGCGAGCAGCCACATACAAGCCTAAGATCATCATGCGCAATGCCAAGCGTCGGCTGGAGTGGTGTAAATTTGGATTTGCCGGATGCAAGGAGAACGCTACCTGCCCTAATGCATAGTGCCAACTGTAAAGTTTGGTGGAGGAGGAATAATAGCATGGGATGGTTTTTCATTGTTCTGGCTAGGCCCCATAGTTCCAGTGAAGGGAAATACAATGGCATTCTATATGATTCTGTCCTTCAAACATTGTAACAACAGTTTGGGGATGGCCCTTCCCTGTTTCAGCATGGCAACGCCCTGTGCACAAAGCGAGGTTCATTACAAAAATGTTTTTTGAGATCGGTGTGGAAGAACTTGACTGGCCTGCACAGAACTCTGACCTCAACCCCATCAAACATTTTTTTCATGTCATTACCCAGAAAGTCCAACCAACTTCTCACTGTGTGTGTTTCTGCTCTCTTTTCCCTCTCTTCCACAGCTTCTGTCTGCAGCAAAATTCTTTCAACTAGAGGCCCTTCAACGACACTGTGAGATTATCTGCTCCAAGAACATTGCCGTGGAAACCTGTGTAGACATCTACAAACACGCTAAGGTGAGAGGAAATGGGAACAAGCCAACGTATACCGTTCAAAATGTTTTCTAAAATGAGTTGAAATTGAAAAAACATTTGGTGTTCACAGGTGTATTAGTTTGTTTAAAAACTGCACAGGACCAAGGGAAACATTTTTTAATTTAAATTGAGTCATAAGTCATTAAAGTCATAAATGTCCAAATTAATGTGGTTGGAGGCAAGTGATTCTTTAATCTCACCTGTGATAAGTGTCAGGTGCCTACAGGATAAAAATTGCCATTCAACCAGTTTCAAAAGGAGAAGACAGAATATTTTGCTCCATTGCACATTTTAAAATTGTACATTTGTAACACATGAAGCTGTGGAAGAATAAAAGGTGCTAAGTTGAACCTAAAGGGTTCTTCGGTTTGTCCCCTTAGGGGACCCCTTTTTGGTGCAATGTAAAACCCTTTGCAGAGGGTTCTAGCTAAAACCTTGTACACCCAAGTACTTCTCTGCAGCTGCCACTACAAAGTACACTGCTCAAAAAATAAAGGGAACACTAAAATAACACATCCTAGATGTGAATGAATGAAATATTCTTATTAAATACTTTTCTTTACATAGTTGAAGGTGCTGACAACAAAATCACACAAAAAATATCAATGGAAATCAAATTTATCAACCCATGGAGGTCTGGATTTGGAGTCACACTCAAAATTAAAGTGGAAAACCACACTACAGACTGATCCAACTTTGATTTAATGTCCTTAAAACAAGTCAAATGTAGGCTCAGTAGTGTGTGTGGCCTCCACGTGCCTGTATGACCTCCTTACAACGCCTGGGCATGCTCCTGATGAGGTGGCGGATGGTCTCCTGAGGGATCTCCTCCCAGACCTGGACTAAAGCATCCACCAACTCCTGGACATTCTGTGGTGCAACGTGGCGTTGGTGGATGGAGCGAGACATGATGTCCCAGATGTGCTCAATTGGATTCAGGTCTGGGGAACGGGCGGGCCTGTCCATAGCATCAATGCCTTCCTATTGCAGGAACTGCTCACACACTCCAGCCACATGAGGTCTAACATTGTCTTGCATTAGGAGGAACCCAGGGCCAACCGCACCAGCATATGGTCTCACAAGAGGTCGGAGGATCTCATCTCGGTACCTAATGGCAGTCAGGCTACCTCTGGCGAGCACATGAAATGCCACCCCACACCATGACTGACTGACCCACCGCCAAACCGGTCATGCTGGAGGATGTTGCAGGCATCAGAATGTTCTCCACGGCGTCTCCAGACTCTGTCACATCTGTCACATGTGCTCAGTGTGAACCTGCTTTCATCTGTGAAGAGCACAGGGCGCCAGTGGCAAATTTGCCAATCTTGGTGTTCTCTGGCAAATGCCAAACATCCTGCACAGTGTTGGGCTGTAAGCACAACCCTCACCTGTGGACGTCGGGCCCTCATACCACCCTCATGGAGTCTGTTTCTGACTGTTTGAGCAGACACATAAACATTTGTGGCCTGCTGGAGGTCATTTTGCAGGGTGCTCCTCCTGCCACAAAGGCGGAGGTAACGGTCCTGCTGCTGGGTTGTTGCCCTCCTACGGCTTCCTCCAAGTCTCCTGATGTACTGGCCTGTCTCCTGGTAGCGCCTCCATGCTCTGGACACTATGCTGACAGATACAACAAACCAAAACTTTTTTTTACCTTTATTTTACTAGGCAAGTCAGTTAAGAACAAATTCTTATTTTCAATGACGGCCTAGGAACAGTGGGTTAACTGCCTGTTCAGGGGCAGAATGACAGAATCACCTTGTCAGCTCGGGGATTTGAACTTGCAACCTTTCAGTTACTAGTCCAATGCTCTAACCACTAGGCTACCCTGCCACTTGTGTGGGGTTGTAGACTCCGTCTCATGCTACCACTAGAGTGAAAGCACCGCCAGCATTCAAAAGTGACCAAAACATCAGCCAGGAAGCATAGGAACTGAGAAGTGGTCTGTGGTCACCACCTGCAGAACCACTCCTTTTTTTGGGGGTGTCTTGCTAAATGCCTATAATTTCCACCTGTTGTCTATTCCATTTGCACAACAGCATGTGAAATGTATTGTCAATCAGTGTTGCTTCCTAAGTGGACAGTTTGATTTCAAAGAAGTGTGATTGACTTGGAGTTACATTGTGTTGTTTAAGTGTTCCCTTTATTTTTTTTGAGCAGTGTATATTTTCTGTGATTTACATTCCATTTCTGCAGGACGGTTGATAACCATGGCAATGAATGCTAAGAAGCCAACATTACTGAAACACAAATTCGTATCACTCTGTATTATCCAAGGCCTACTACTCCTCCTACTCACCCTTGAACCAAGGCCTACTACTCCTCCTACTCACCCTTGAACCATCACCCTATACTCTCTTCACTGACTCAGCATATGACACCTTCTGTTCTACTCTGACCCTGGCAATCTCAATCTCTCTCATACCGGACACTTCTGATCCCCAGCAACATGGACACCCCCACAATTGAGACACAGTTTTTACACCAATACTACACATTCCTTTGTCCCATGCCCTCCTGCACACTTGACACATCTCTGCATTTCCCTCCTACACACTGCTGCAACAAATGTATACACATTGTGAAAGCCCTTCAAGGTACAATGTTTTTGTTATAATGTCTTCATTTAACTTTTAGTGACATCACAAAATAGACATTAATCTTCCACATTCCATCTCTCATCATTACCAACATTCGGAGGATGAAAAATATTGTCCCGGTGTCCATTGTTTGATGTTGAAGTTCTTGGACCTCTTTATAAGGCACATAGACATGCAACTAGGCCCCAAAGTGAGTCGTCTGCTGCCTATGGTTTATGATCGAGTGAGGTGTCATTAAACCCCCACATCCATCCCTCTTCCCCTCTGCGGGAGAGAGGGAGAGCGCTGTAGAGCTGATACATTGTAACCTGATCCTTTGGATCCTCACAGGATAGTCATGACAACCAGCACGGGTTATTTTACACCACTGGCCCTCTCCATTTTGTGAACTGCTTGTGTCGTGAATTACGTGTCATTCCATTTTCGACGACACATTCCAGGTAAATAACCCACACAGAACGTGACTTTTCCAGTCATGTTTGGTTTCACTGCAATCAACTGGTTTGTTTGTAACACAATCAAACCTGATGGGCCATTTCGCGGGACGTATTGACTGATTTGAAGACAACAAGTCATGACATCATTGTGCACCAATGATTTGCCTGCTGTTTCGTTGATTAACTGTCTTTTAACCCAATGATCACTGATCGTCTTGAAATCTAGCTGGGTAGATAGCCAATGAGCTGAGCTAAACGGCAATAGGCCATGTTTTTGTGTTGCAAGACGAACTCATGTAGTAAGCTCCAGCGTAAAGTGAGTCATTCGCTATTGAAGTTTCATACCGGAAGGAGAAACACATATTACGCATTGCATTGTTTGGTAAACGCGATTCAGCTGTTTATATATATCAATCATTATGGCGACTAAGTCAGGGAAAGCTAAATCTAAGTCTAGATATACAGATGTACACACAATTTTAGAATAAATTGATTGGGAAGGTGAGGCAGAGATTGTTGTAGGACAATTCATTTAGCGATTGTAGAGGAATATTTTTTGAAAGGGAGAGGACATCGTTTTGGACTGGTAGGTTCTTATCATGTTAATGCCCTTGTTTGAAATTAATAACATAAGATATCATTTGTGATTTCAAGTACATTTTAGAAGCAATATATGAACATGTAATGTCATGAAATGTGAGATGCGTGTGTCTGCCGCCCCACCCCAACCCACATGAAATAGCCTATTTGAGGCTGTTGAGGGGAGGGCAGGCCCACACAACAATGGCCAAAGTGAAATGGAGACAGTAGATACAGCTGGTCTGTTGTAATATAATAAAGACAGTAGATCTAGCTGGTCTGTCATAATATAATAGAGACAGTAGATCGAGCTGAAATGTCATAATATAAAAGAGACAGTAGATCTAGCAGGTCATAATAATGTATTCAGCCTTATGTTCCCTGTACTCTCTATATATATATATCTGTTTATTATACCTGTTGATAGAGGGCTCATATGTGAAACTATTCTAACTGAACATTTTCTTTCACAGTGACACTGACTCCTAATGGGAGTCTTATCCGGTGTCATGTGTGAATTTAAGTATGCTCTCTCTAATTCTCTCTTTCTCTCGGAGGAGGACCTGAGCTCTAGGACCATGCGTCGGGACTACCTGGCATGATGACTACTTGCTGTCCCCAGTCCACCTGGCCTTGCCGCTGTTCCAGTTTCAACTGTTCTCCCTGCGCCTTTGGAGCCCTAAACTGTTCATTTTTACTCTTGAGGTGCTGTCCTGTTGCACCCTCTACAACCACTGTGATCTCCACCCGGCACAGCCAGAAGAGGACTGGCCACCCCTCATAGCCTGGTTCCTCTCTAGGTTTCTTCCTAGGTTTTTTGCCTTTCTAGGGAGTTTTTCCTAGCCACCGTGCTTCTACACCTGCATTACTTGCTGTTTGGGGTTTTAGGCTGGGGCTATATAAATAGATTTGATTTGATAGAGGACTGAGGGTCTTACAAATATTGAAAGTGTGTAAATAGTTACCCATGTTATTTTGTGAATGTATATATTTATATATTTTATTTAAATCAATAATAATTTTTTTCCCATTTATTTATTTTTTCATTTATTTTTCTCAATTTTTGGGGGGAGTGGTTGTTAG
The DNA here is from genome assembly GCF_057628025.1 of Oncorhynchus mykiss. Classification (NCBI taxonomy): domain Eukaryota; kingdom Metazoa; phylum Chordata; class Actinopteri; order Salmoniformes; family Salmonidae; genus Oncorhynchus; species Oncorhynchus mykiss. Next base: position 28,295,177 of record NC_143042.1, read on the forward strand.
AATACCATTTTGTTATTTTGTATATAGTTATTTGTTTCAAAATGGATACCTTCACCAATTTGGCCACTTGGGGAACATTTGGGCTACTTGTGTGGGAGACCTGGGTGACTTCATGATAAATGTCATGTGGCACACTCATTTTGGTTATCATTCTGAAACTTTTCACAAGTACTGTTGCCCTCTCATATTTTGCACTGAAATTGCCCCCATCATCCTATCTGAATGTTTGTTTTATCTAATTCATTTTAAAGATGATACAAAAATAAAAATAAAAAACGTATTGTTTTTTTCATTGTTTTATCTAAACCAGATCTATTGTGTTATATTCTCCTACATTCAATTCACATTTCCACAAACTTCAGAGTGTTTTCTTTCAAATGGTACCAAGAATATGCATATCCTTGGTTTTGTGCCTGAGCTACAGGCTGTTAGATTTGGGTATGTCTTCAAGCGGAAAATGCACAAAGTAGGGGGGGAGCTCTAAGAGGTTTTAAACCGCTGTATAACACTTCTATTTTTATGAATGTTTAATTTGACTATTTCTGTATTTTGAATTTGGCGCTCTGCAATTTCCCGGACGGTCGTGTCCCACCTGCCCATAAGAAGTTAACCTGTTATGGCTGCAACCCTTTGTTCTCAATTTCCGCCTGAAGACATGCCCAAATCTAACTGCTTGTAGCTCAGCCCCAGAGGCAAGGATATGCATATTCTTGGTATCATTTGAGTGGAAACATTCTGAAGTTTGTGGAAATGTTAATTGAATGTAGGAGAATATAACACAGTAGATCTGGTAGAAGAAAAGAGAAAAAGAGCATACGTTTTCTGTTTTTTATTGTTGTAGTATCATCTTTCACATGTACAGTGCCTTGCGAAAGTATTCGGCCCCCTTGAACTTTGCGACCTTTTGCCACATTTCAGGCTTCAAACATAAAGATATAAAACTTTATTTTTTTTGTGAAGAATCAACAACAAGTGGGACACAACCATGAAGTGGAACGACATTTATTGGATATTTCAAACTTTTTTAACAAATCAAAAACTGAAAAATTGGGCGTGCAAAATTATTCAGCCCCTTTTACTTTCAGTGCAGCAAACTCTCTCCAGAAGTTCAGTGAGGATCTCTGAATGATCCAATGTTGACCTAAATGACTAATGATGATAAATACAATCCACCTGTGTGTAATCAAGTCTCCGTATAAATGCACCTGCACTGTGATAGTCTCAGAGGTCCGTTAAAAGCGCAGAGAGCATCATGAAGAACAAGGAACACACCAGGCAGGTACTGTTGTGAAGAAGTTTAAAGCCGGATTTGGATACAAAAAGATTTCCCAAGCTTTAAACATCCCAAGGAGCACTGTGCAAGCGATAATATTGAAATGGAACGAGTATCAGACCACTGCAAATCTACCAAGACCTGGCCGTCCCTCTAAACTTTCAGCTCATACAAGGAGAATACTGATCAGAGATGCAGCCAAGAGGCCCATGATCACTCTGGATGAACTGCAGAGATCTACAGCTGAGGTGGGAGACTCTGTCCATAGGACAACAATCAGTCGTATATTGCACAAATCTGGCCTTTATGGAAGAGTGGCAAGAAGAAAGCCATTTCTTAAAGATATCCATAAAAGTGTCGGTTAAAGTTTGCCACAAGCCACCTGGGAGACACACCAAACGTGGAAGAAGGTGCTCTGGTCAGATGAAACCAAAATGGAACTTTTTGGCAACAATGCAAAACGTTATGTTTGGCGTAAAAGCAACACACCATCCCCACTGTCAAACATGGTGGTGGCAGCATCATGGTTTGGGTCTGCTTTTCTTCAGCAGGGACAGGGAAGATGGTTAAAATTGATGGGAAGATGGATGGAGCCAAATACAGGACCATTCTGGAAGAAAACCTGATGGAGTCTGCAAAAGACCTGAGACTGGGACGGAGATTTGTCTTCCAACAAGACAATGATCCAAAACATAAAGCAAAATCTACAATGGAATGGTTCAAAAATAAACATATCCAGGTGTTAGAATGGCCAAGTCAAAGTCCAGACCTGAATCCAATCGAGAATCTGTGGAAAGAACTGAAAACTGCTGTTCACAAATGCTCTCCATCCAACCTCACTGAGCTCGAGCTGTTTTGCAAGGAGGAATGGGAAAAAATGTCAGTCTCTCGATGTGCAAAACTGATAGAGACATACCCCAAGCGACTTACAGCTGTAATCGCAGCAAAAGGTGGCGCTACAAAGTATTAACTTAAGGGGGCTGAATAATTTTGCACGCCCAATTTTTCAGTTTTTGATTTGTTAAAAAAGTTTGAAATATCCAATAAATGTCGTTCCACTTCATGATCACTTGTTGTTGATTCTTCACAAAAAAATAAAGTTTTATATCTTTATGTTTGAAGCCTGAAATGTGGCAAAAGGTCGCAAAGTTCAAGGGGGCCGAATACTTTCGCAAGGCACTGTATATATTTGTATATTTCATAAAACGGCATTAGCACTTACCCGTCCAGAAGTACGTGGTCCAATCCAGGAACTGTGGTCCAATCCTGTCCTTGCAGAAACAGCTCCTCAGTTCGTTTGAATGATAACACTCCAAGATTCCTCAAACAAAAAATCTGTCTCACTTTCACTTTTACTTTAGAGTTTAACTTCGCTTTACATGAAGTATTCGCCAGGATATCTTCAATGAAATCGTTGAAACTACAACTTTCCGAAATACAGCTGCACGTAAAAAGCCTTTACAGCAACTCCTCTGATCGTCAAAGCGAAAATGGAGTTCCCTGCGCGTGCGATTACAACCAAGGAATTGTGGTCCAACCCAAAACCATTACATACTGGCGTTTAACTCAGCTCATTGGCTATCTACCCAGCTAGATTTCAAGAAGATCAGTGGTCATTGGGCATAACTATAGTCAATCAATGAAGCTTCGCTAAAATTATTGGTGCGTCAGGTAGTCATTTATCGTTGTCTTCAAATCAGCTCACTTCGGTCAATTCTCCCCGCAAAAAAAACAACGTTGTTTGACTGTGTTGCAAACATCCATAGGAATGCACTGACACCCACCATGACTATGTAAACGATTGTTTACAGGGGCGAATCACGCCGAATGCTCCGTAAAAAATATATTGAAACACAAGCTTAGCCTTTTGTTAACAACACTGTCATCTCAGATTTTCAAAATATGCTTTAGAACCAAAGCTACACAAGCATTTGTGTAAGAGTATTGATAGCCTAGCATAGCATTAAGCTTAGCATTCAGCAGGCAACATTTTCACAAAAACAAGAAAAGCATTCAAATAAAATAATTTACCTTTGAAGAACTTCGGATGTTTTCAATGAGGAGACTCTCAGTTAGATAGCAAATGTTCATTTTTTCCAAAAATATTATTTGTGTAGGAGAAATCGCTCCGTTTTGTTCATCACTTTTGGCTAAGAAAAAAAAAAGAAAATTCATTCACTACAACGCCAAACTTTTTTCCAAGTGAACTCCATAATATCGACAGAAACATGGCAAACGTTGTTTAGAATCATCCTCAAGGTGTTTTTCACATATCCATTCGATGATAAATCCTTCGTGGCAGTTGGGTTTCTCCTCAGTAGCAAACGGAAAAGTACTTGCAGCTGGAGATTACGCAATAATTGCAACGGAGGACAAGCGACCACCTGGTAAATGTAGTCTCTTAGGGTCAATCTTCCAATGATATGCCTACAAATACGTCACAATGCTGTAGACACCTTGGGGAAAACGTGGAAAAGGTAAGCTGACTCCTAGCTCCTCCACAGCCATATAAGGAGTAATTGCCATGAGGCGGTTTCAAAAAATGCGGCACTTCCTGATTGTATATTTTTATCTGTTTTTTTTCTGTAACATCAGTTCTGTGGCACTCACAGACAATATCTTTGCAGTTTTGGAAACACAAGAGTGTTTTCTTTCCAAAGCTGTCAATTATATGCATCTTTTCGTGACAAAATATCTTGTTTAAAACGGGAAAGTTTTTCATCCAAAAATTAAAAGAGCGCCCCCTATATCGAAGAAGTTAAACACTGAGGTAAACACTAATGCTTATTACTTAAAAGAAATAAAAACATTTAATAAAAAGCTTATTCAGATGCAGAAGGGTTCTACGTAGAACCCTTCTTTCCTTTCAAATAATCCTTCTTGCCTTCAAATAATCATCAAATAACCTTTTCTTCCAAAAAATTTTCTTCGGATGAAAAAGATTCTATGTAGAACTCTTTGCCTTACATAGAATCATTGTCCTCCAAATATGATTCTTCTGATAAACGGTTCTTGGTAGAACCCTATCCCTCTGCAAAGATTTTGTAACCCTTTTTTCTAAGAGTGTACAGTAAAAGAGTATAAAACATAAGAAGGCAAGATAACCATGCATGATACAATGTGTATATATCAGACATAAAAAAAACACAAGTCATAGAGAGGGCATTGTGACAGAGTGAGTTAAGGTTCTGACTGTATCCTTATGCCCTGTTTAGTTCCTCTGTGCCAATGAGCTGGCGGTCTTCATCGAAGGCTACTTCCTGAAGAACATGGTGCTGCTGATTGAGGTGGAGGCTTTCAAACAACTACTGTACGAGATGCCTGTTACTGTGAGCCCCGGACCCTGCCTGAGCCCCATCTCCGATGTCCTCCATGACCTGGAGAAAACTCTAGCCACCCGCATCCAGTCAATTCACCTCTCCTCCTCCAAGGGCTCCATTGTGTGACCTCTCTGGGTTATTTAAACACACTTACAATCACCCAGTAATGTTACTGCAACATCCACTACCCCAGTTCATTCACCTGTCCCCTGATGTTAACATTTTCATAACATCCCTTTAATGTTACTGCTATTTCAAACCCTGTCCATCTACCTGTCCACGCTAGGGAGTGCTGTTGGTTTATGTGACAGGTCTGGGTGCTTACGCTTCACAACATTGCTGCAGAGTTACACTGCAGCGTCCAGCCATCTGACAGCTCCATTGTCTTCTCTTTGTTACAGGTTTGAACATTGTTGTAATACTCCTCTAACGTCACTGCACCATCGAATACATAAAGGAAATATAAAAAAAAAAATGTATGACTTGTTACAGGCATATAATATGCCCATGATAATAAAATTTACAATTGTATTTCATATGAGATGCATACGTAGAATAGGTCCCTTTTGCTGAAAGAGTGGAATAACTTGTAGAATAAAAACTCTACTTTGAAAAATGAACTCATTCAGTGGTTAGTATCTGGTATGAGAGTTTACTTGGCTTTGTAATATTTTTGTTTGTATAATTGGGATGCAAATCTGTTTGGTGACAGAGCAGGTGACTAAAGTAAAGGAAAAAATGTCAAACTTTAACTTTAACTAAACCAACCACAAAAAGTTCACTGTAAAAAAAATCTGGTTGTTTTTATGGTAACTTAGTGGCAGCCAGTTACTGTAAAAAAAAGACACAGTATGTTACTGTAAATTCCAAAGAAACTTTGGTTTAACAGTATATTACTTTACATTTCAATAATGTACTGTTAAATCAAAGTTTTTTTTACATTAACGGAAAGTTACCATAAGTTGTTTTTAAGTTACAATAAAAACAACATTATTTTTTTAAAGTGTATTCTTTGGAAGTGCATTGTAGCAATGATTTCAGAGTGATTTGAGAATGTAAACACATATGCCAACTCATTATCTTCATGTGTGGGACAGCATCTCACTCAGTCGTCGATAAAGCTGATGGAACATTTACAGAACTGACTAATACTTCAGTGCTCCTTGAACTGTACTCCCAACAATCATTATCCATTTATGCTTGAAACATGGATGTTCAACTTAGACCAAACTTATGATATATTTATAAACCATGTCAATAATTTGCATGACACCTCTCAACTGTACTACCCTACTGTTGCATTTCAGCAGAGCCAACCTCATAGACTACTTTGGAGGGAAGTGAAGAGTTTTCTAGCTATGACGAGTCAGACTCATACTGGCACTCTCGAGAAGGAAGGGTCTTCATGCTGTAATTGTGGGAAACAAGGTAAATATGTAATGAAAGTCAATTCTGTTGGTTGTTCTTTCTACAAACTAATGTACAGTATATTTAATTCACCTACAGTTGCTTGGATAACAGCATTGCTCTTGTTGGATGTGTTACCTGCTCAAACATTGTTCTTAAATGTTCAATTCTGGTAATGCAACGTTGCATGTTAAATGTACAGTATGAATCTTTAGATTCTTCTGTTTAAGACTTTTTTTCAAAATGTGTGTGTCATGCAGATTGGTATAAGTGAGTAAAAGGTATTAGTCTCTGATATATGTAGGATTTCAAGCATGGGATGTTTTCCTTCTACACTGTGCAACTACTGATGCATTCCAAATAATCAAGGTTAAAAGGTGACACGGTAGTTCTTAGGTGATCCCCAAAATAGTTGATTGCCATGATAAGACATTGTCAAATCACGTGTAGATATTGAGATATACTGTATGTATAATATGCATAAGGTATTATGGTGCATGAAGTGGTAACACTTTTTTTGGGTAGTCCATCTGTAGATGCAAACTATCTGTTGATAAGCAACTCCTTGCTAAGGTTACGGTTAGGGTAAGGTTTAGAGTTAGGGTTAGTAGATAGTAATTTGAAACGTTGCTGATAGTCTGTAGATAGTCAGTCTGTAGAGCATCTACAGATGATCAAAATAAAGTGTTACCCATTAAGCAACATCCATCTATTAGATATCTATTTTCAATATAATTCCAGGGACATAGATTAATAAAACAGTTGCTGTGCAAGCAATGTCATAGAACACCATTTCAGATTGCTTTAAAGCCATATGTTTCAACTTATTCTAAATCAACATGACCAGAGAGAATAGAGGGAAGAAACCACAAAACTGGCTTTGGGTCAAACAGGGCACAGTATGTCAGCCATTAAAATAAGATTTCTCCTTTTACCTATTAAAAAGAACTGGGTGATATTTAATTTAGGTTATTTAATTTAGGTTATTGTTAACTCATACCATTTTAGCTGGAGCCTAAGGGTTGAATAGTGATTAAGTATGAATATTTGAGGACATTTAAAATGTGTAAATAATAAAAAAATGAATTATTATATTTGTTTTTTCTACCCCATACACAGCACTGTTTTATTTCATGATTGTCCACTGTTACTTTGTTTAACAAAGTTAAAAATATTATAAAAATATCTAAGGTCTCCAGATTTAGCTAATATTTTATATAGGGCAGTATTACGTCCCTGCAAAAATAGGGCTATTATTTAAAAAGTTCTTCTGTGACAAATGTTGGCATTTTTAGTGCACAGGCAAACCCTATCTACAGGGCCGTAAACCTGAGTAGCTTTGATGTATCTCATACTAAACAACTCAAAGTAACACTCTGGGAAGGGTATGTGACTTTTATGCTATGTTTATAACATCTGACATTCTGTTTCAAAGGATTTCCACATTCCCTAACACACCTGTACGTTCCAACTGACACAATGTTTTATGTAAAATTGCCATTGCATTTTCAAACAAATTCAAAACTAAGCTTTTTTCAACCATTTTATTTCAAAACAATTACAGTAAGGTACTTAATTGTTACCCAGAAATGATTTGATATTGAAATAAAAATGGCTGTATTGGATCTTTAATCAATTTGCCGTGCACTGTGTGTGCAATTGTTATGACTAGATGAGCTCCTCACATGCTCATACTCAAAGACTTGGGGTTGGATTCAATCCGTATCGCGGAATATCTACATTAGAGCTTGATTTCATTTAAAAGTCAGCGTAAATTTTTACGCAGATCTCCCGCGATACGGATTAAATTCAGACCTTGGTATGTGAGAAAAAGCAATTCGGATTGAATAGAGCCCCAAGTATTTGAGTCAAGGATGAGAATGTGAGGAGCCCATCTAGTCATAACAATTACACACACAGTGTGTGTGTGTGTGTGTGTGTGTGCAATACATACAGTTGAAGTAAGAAGTTTACATACACTTAGGTTGGAGTCATTAAAACTTGTTTTTCAACCACTCCACACATTTTTTGTTAACAAACTATAATTTTGGCAAGTTGGTTATCTACTTTGTGCATGACACAAGTCATTTTTCCAACAAATATTGTTTGCAGACCGATTATTTCACTTATAATTAAATTCACTGTATCACAATTCCAGTGGGTCAGAAGAAGAAGTTTTAACACTGTTTTTTGTTACTACATAATTCCATATGCATTATTTCATAGTTTTGATGTCTTCACTATTATTCTACAATTTAGAAAATAGTACAAATAAAGAAAAACCCTGGAATGAGTAAATGTGTGCAAACCTTTGACTGTTACTGTATGTGACTCGTTTCTTGAAACTAGGCATTAGTTTACAGGAGAGGCATTTGAAGGTAAACGTTTTTTAATCAAAATATTTTTGTGTGCAGAAATGCCTTCTGGAACATGTGAACTTTAAATGTGCCTTAATTAACAAACTTGTATTCCATCTGTAAATGCAATTAATTTTTTTTAATTACGAGCCTAGTTGGTTTAACCACAGAAAAAGTATTTGTGACACTGAACATTACTCTAGGTGCGACAAAACTAGGGCCTAAAGGACTTGCCTTGTTGATAGTGTTGTTAATAAGGCAGGGCTTTTTAATGGACAGACTTATCCCCAGCTTAGCTACTGTTGTATCAATATGTTTCGACCATGATAGTTTACAATCCAGGGTTACTCCAAGCAGTTTAGTCACTTCAATTTTCTCAATTTCCACAGTATTCATTACGATATGTAGTTTAGGTTTAGGGTTTAGTGAATGATTTGTCCCAAATACAATGCTTTTAGTTTTGGAAACATTTAGAACTAACTTATTCCTTGCTACCCATTCCAAAACTAACTGCAGCTCTTTGTTATCTGTTGCAGCCATTTCAGTTGATAGTTGGTAGTAAATGACGTGTATAGTGTTGAGTGATCTGCATCAGAGTTGTGGACTTGCATCACATGACTTGGACTCGAGTCAGACTCGAGTCACAAATATGATGACTTGCAACTCAACTTTGACTTTAACACTAATGACCCGTAACTTGAACTTGAGCAATATTACTTGACCTGAATTGATACCCTCCCCAAGCCCAACTATTAAAAATTATGCTATTAAAAAAAGTGTCCAGTTCATCAACTCTTCATTTAACTTCTTGGTGACAGGGGGGCAGTATTGAGTAGCTTGGATGAATAAGGTGCCCAGAGTGCCTGCTACTCTGTCCCAGATGCTAATATATGCATATTATTAGTTGTATTGTATAGAACACACTCTGAAGTTTCTAAAACTGTTTGAATGATGGCTGTGAGTTTAACAGAACTCATATGGCAGGTGAAAACCTGAGACAAATCCAACCAGGAAGTGGGAAATCTGAGGTTTGTAGTTTCTTTTAAAGCATACTGTTAGCTAGCTAGTTAACATTAGCTGTCTAGCTCTCTAGCTAATGTTACGTGTATCATATCGTCAATCATATTTTTGAACATAATCCCTAGCTGTGTATTGTCACTTTCCATGTTGTCTGTTGTCTGTAGCTTGTGAGGTGTGGAAACACTTTGTTGCTTTTATGTATTTTGTCTTGTTGCTTTTTGTTCTATGTTGCTCTGTCTGTATGCTACGTCTTGCTTGTCCTATGTTGTCCACTACTCTGTGTGTGCTCACTGCTCAATGTTTGTCTGTGTTGTAATTGTTTTTAATAACCTGCCCAGGGACTGAGGTTGAAAATTAGCCGTATGGCTAAAACCTCCACTTTTACTGAAACGTTGATTAAATACAATATTTATGCCATTTACTTTATGTTTGTAATGTTATCTTTTATTATTTCTTATTGTGGAGAAAGAACCTGCAAGTACTCCCATCCTCTTGCTCTTTTGCACCCCAGCATCTCTACTTGCACATCATCATCTGCACATCTATCACTCCAGTGTTAACGCTAAATTGTAATTTTTTGGCCCTTAAGGCCTATTTATTGCCTTTACTACTCTTCTACATTTGCATACACTGTACATAGATTTTTCTATTGCGTTATTGAATGTACCTTTGTGTTGTTGTACCTTTGTGTGTTGTTGTTTTTGTCACACTGCTTTGCTTTATCTTGGCTAGGTCGCAGTTGTAAATGTGAACTTGTTTTCAACTGGCCTACCTGGTTAAATAAAGGTGAAATAAAAAAAATAAGGACGCATTTTGTTGGACGGTGTATACCATGTGTATCCCATATGACTCAAATTTGAAACTTGCTTCAATCCAGATGTACAGTGCCTTGCGAAAGTATTCGGCCCCCTTGAACTTTGCGACCTTTTGCCACATTTCAGGCTTCAAACATAAAGATATAAAACTGTATTTTTTTGTGAAGAATCAACAACAAGTGGGACACAATCATGAAGTGGAACGACATTTATTGGATATTTCAAACTTTTTTAACAAATCAAAAACTGAAAAATTGGGCGTGCAAAATTATTCAGCCCCTTTACTTTCAGTGCAGCAAACTCTCTCCAGAAGTTCAGTGAGGATCTCTGAATGATCCAATGTTGACCTAAATGACTAATGATGATAAATACAATCCACCTGTGTGTAATCAAGTCTCCGTATAAATGCACCTGCACTGTGATAGTCTCAGAGGTCCGTTAAAAGTGCAGAGAGCATCATGAAGAACAAGGAACACACCAGGCAGGTCCGAGATACTGTTGTGAAGAAGTTTAAAGCCGGATTTGGATACAAAAAGATTTCCCAAGCTTTAAACATCCCAAGGAGCACTGTGCAAGCGATAATATTGAAATGGAACGAGTATCAGACCACTGCAAATCTACCAAGACCTGGCCGTCCCTCTAAACTTTCAAGGAGAAGACTGATCAGAGATGCAGCCAAGAGGCCCATGATCACTCTGGATGAACTGCAGAGATCTACAGCTGAGGTGGGAGACTCTGTCCATAGGACAACAATCAGTTGTATATTGCACAAATCTGGCCTTTATGGAAGAGTGGCAAGAAGAAAGCCATTTCTTAAAGATATCCATAAAAAGTGTTGTTTAAAGTTTGCCACAAGCCACCTGGGAGACACACCAAACATGTGGAAGAAGGTGCTCTGGTCAGATGAAACCAAAATTTAACTTTTTGGCAACAATGCAAAACGTTATGTTTGGCGTAAAAGCAACACACCATCCCCACTGTCAAACATGGTGGTGGCAGCATCATGGTTTGGGTCTGCTTTTCTTCAGCAGGGACAGGGAAGATGGTTAAAATTGATGGGAAGATGAATGGAGCCAAATACAGGACCATTCTGGAAGAAAACCTGATGGAGTCTGCAAAAGACCTGAGACTGGGACGGAGATTTGTCTTCCAACAAGACAATGATCCAAAACATAAAGCAAAATCTACAATGGAATGGTTCAAAAATAAACATATCCAGGTGTTAGAATGGCCAAGTCAAAGTCCAGACCTGAATCCAATCGAGAATCTGTGGAAAGAACTGAAAACTGCTGTTCACAAATGCTCTCCATCCAACCTCACTGAGCTCGAGCTGTTTTGCAAGGAGGAATGGGAAAAAATGTCAGTCTCTCGATGTGCAAAACTGATAGAGACATACCCCAAGCGACTTACAGCTGTAATCGCAGCAAAAGGTGGCGCTACAAAGTATTAACGTAAGGGGGCTGAATAATTTTGCACGGCCAATTTTTCAGTTTTTGATTTGTTAAAAAAGTTTGAAATATCCAATAAATGTCGTTCCACTTCATGATTGTGTCCCACTTGTTGTTGATTCTTCACAAAAAAATAAAGTTTTATATCTTTATGTTTGAAGCCTGAAATGTGGCAAAAGGTCGCAAAGTTCAAGGGGGCCGAATACTTTCGCAAGGCACTGTATATATTTGTATATTTCATAAAACGGCATTAGCACTTACCCGTCCAGAAGTACGTGGTCCAATCCAGGAACTGTGGTCCAATCCTGTCCTTGCAGAAACAGCTCCTCAGTTCGTTTGAATGATAACACTCCAAGATTCCTCAAACAAAAAATCTGTCTCACTTTCACTTTTACTTTAGAGTTTAACTTCGCTTTACATGAAATATTCGCCAGGATATCTTCAATGAAATCGTTGAAACTACTACTTTCCGAAATACAGCTGCACGTAAAAAGCCTTTACAGCAACTCCTCTGATCGTCAAAGCGAAAATGGAGTTCCCTGCGCGTGCGATTACAACCAAGGAATTGTGGTCCAACCCAAAACCATTACATACTGGCGTTTAACTCAGCTCATTGAGTTCATTCAGTTTTTGATTTGTTAAAAAAGTTTGAAATATCCAATAAATGTCATTCCACTTAATGATTGTGTCCCACTTGTTTTTGATTCTTCACAAAAAAATACAGTTTTATATCTTTATGTTTGAAGCCTGAAATGTGGCAAAAGGTCGCAAAGTTCAAGGGGGCCGAATACTTTCGCAAGGCACTGTAACTAGGCAAGTAATTTAGAACAAATTATTATTTACAATGATGGCCTACACCGGCCAAACTCAGACAACGCTAGACCAATTGTGCGCCGCACTACAGGACTCCCAATCACAGCCAGTTGTTATACAGCCTGGATTTCAACCAGGGTGTCTGTAGTGACGCCTCTAGCACTGAGATGTAGTGCCATAGACCGCTGCGCCACTTGGGATTCATAAGGCCAGGGTAGCTTCAAAATACAACACAAGCTAAGAGTTCCTGACACAACTAGCATTGTTTTACAGAGCTAATAGAATAATGTAGCTACGTAAGCATGATTGACTATAACACCATGAAGGTTATAAAATGTGTAACGTTACCTCACGTGTCCGCAGTTATAAGGAATATATTATGATCCATACATACAGTGAGCTACAGCAGAAACGGCATACGGAAACTATTATAACGTAATAAGGCACTTACTTTGATAGAAAGGTAGCCTGGATTTGAACCAGGGATTCTGTAGTGATGCATCTAGCACTGATGTGCTGTGCCTTTGACCACTGCACCACTTGGGAGTCATAAGGCCATGTAGCTTCAAAATACAATACAAGATAATACTTCTCTGACGCAATTAGCATTGTTTTACAGAGCTAATGGAAGAATGTAGCTACATAAGCACGATTGACTATAACACCATAAAGGTTATAAAATGAGTAACGTTACCTCACGTGTCCGCGGTGATAAAGAAAATACACAAATATATTATGCTCCATACATACAGTACGCTACAATAGAAATGTGGAATGGAAAATGTGAACACGTGTGCAGATCCTGTTCTGACGAGCGATGAGCAAATGTTTGCAGACGTGAACTGCACAAACAATTGGGAAGTGCTTGGGGAATTTTGTCCGTGTCAGAAATGTCCCAAAAATGTAATTGTCCGCAAAAGTAAAAATGAATATTTTTATGTGAATGAATGAGGAGGCGGAACACACCTAAATTCAAACTGTTTTTAGAAAATAAAAACTTGTTAGAAAATAATTTGAAAGTGAAGTTGAAACAACCTATAAACAGGCTGCATGCTGTAGTTTGAGGGCAGCGCGGATAAAATGTACTGTTACGTATCAATCACATTCTGGAATGGAGAGAACATTCTAACATCACATGCATAAAAAAACTCACGCTGGGGCGACCGTTAGAGATATTTGGAACTCACGCATGAAAGGTCAAACCCTAAAATACTATTTCTATCCCTTTTTCAATCAAAATCCTAAATTGCATAATGCATCTTAGGTTTCCTTGGCAGCTGGGTGCTGGTTGATCCAGAGCACTCTGGGAGGTTGGACTGAGGTATGTCTGAATCAGAAAGGCTACAGGCTTTATCCGATTAGCAACCACCGGATCTGGGCTGCATCGAAAATGCCATCCCTTTCCCTATATAGTGTACTACTTTTGACTAAGCCTCACAGGGCCCTGGTCAAAAGGAGTGCGCTATATCATTGAGCAGCCATGCCTGCTGGGTATTAATCAAATCAAATCAAATCAAATTGATTTATATAGCCCTTCGTACATCAGCTGATATCTCAAAGTGCTGTACAGAAACCCAGCCTAAAACCCCAAACAGCAAGCAATGCAGGTGTAGAAGCACGGTGGCTAGGAAAAACTCCCTAGAAAGGCCAAAACCTAGGAAGAAACCTAGAGAGGAACCAGGCTATGTGGGGTGGCCAGTCCTCTTCTGGCTGTGCCGGGTGGAGATTATAACAGAACATGGTCTAGATGTTCAAATGTTCATAAATGACCAGCATGGTCGAATAATAATAAGGCAGAACAGTTGAAACTGGAGCAGCAGCACAGTCAGGTGGACTGGGGACAGCAAGGAGTCATCATGTCAGGTATTCCTGGGGCATGGTCCTAGGGCTCAGGTCCTCCGAGAGAGAGAAAGAAAGAGAGAATTAGAGAGAGCATATGTGGGATGGCCAGTCCTCTTCTGGCTGTGCCGGGTGGAGATTATAACAGAACATGGCCAAGATGTTCAAATGTTCATAAATGACCAGCATGGTCGAATAATAATAAGGCAGAACAGTTGAAACTGGAGCAGCAGCACGGCCAGGTGGACTGGTGACAGCAAGGAGTCATCATGTCAGGTATTCCTAGGGCATGGTCCTAGGGCTCAGGTCCTCCGAGAGAGAGAAAGAGAGAAGGAGAGAATTAGAGAACGCACACTTAGATTCACACAGGACACCGAATAGGACAGGAGAAGTACTCCAGATATAACAAACTGACCCTAGCCCCCCGACACATAAACTACTGCAGCATAAATACTGGAGGCTGAGACAGGAGGGGTCAGGAGACACTGTGGCCCCATCCGAGGACACCCCCGGACAGGGCCAAACAGGAAGGATATAACCCCACCCACCTGCCAAAGCACAGCCCCCACACCACTAGAGGGATATCTTCAACCACCAACTTACCATCCTGAGACAAGGCTGAGTATAGCCCACAAAGACCTCCGCCCCGGCACAACCCAAGGGGGGGGGCAACCCAGACAGGATGACCACATCAGTGACTCAACCCACTCAGGTGACGCACCCCCGCCAGGGACGGCATGAGAGAGCCCCAGTAAGTAAGCCAGTGACTCAGCCCCTGTAATAGGGTTAGAGGCAGAGAATCCCAGTGGAAAGAGGGGAACCGGCCAGGCAGAGGCAGCAAGGGCGGTTCGTTGCTCCAGAGCCTTTCCGTTCACCCTCCCACTCCTGGGCCAGACTACACTCAATCATATGACCCACTGAAGAGATGAGTCTTCAGTAGAGACTTAAAGGATGAGACCGAGTTTGCGTCTCTGACATGGGTAGGCAGACCGTTCCATAAAAATGGAGCTCTATAGGAGAAAGCCCTGCCTCCAGCTGTTTGCTTAGAAATTCTAGGGACAATTAGGAGGCCTGCGTCTTGTGACCGTAGCGTACGTGTAGGTATGTACGGCAGGACCAAATCAGAGAGATAGGTAGGAGCAAGCCCATGTAATGCTTTGTAGGTTAGCAGTAAGACCTTGAAATCAGCCCTTGCTTTGACAGGAAGCCAGTGTAGAGAGGCTAGCACTGGAGTAATATGATCAAATTTTTTGGTTCTAGTCAGGATTCTAGCAGCCGTATTTAGCACTAACTGAAGTTTATTTAGTGCTTTATCCGGGTAGCCGGAAAGTAGAGCATTGCAGTAGTCTAACCTAGAAGTGACAAAAGCATGGATTAATTTTTCTGCATCATTTTTAGCTTGGAAAGACAGTACTGTGCAGTACCGAAGAGCCCTTACTGCTGCTCGATCATCCTATTTTTCTAACTTAATTGAGGAAAATAAGAACAATCCGAAATTCCTTTTTGATACTGTCGCAAAGCTAACTAAAAAGCAGCATTCCCCAAGAGAGGATGACTTTCACTTTAGCAGTGATAAATTCATGAACTTCTTTGAGGAAAAGATTAGGATCATTAGAAAGCAAATTTCGGACTCCTCCTTAAATCTGCGTATTCCTTCAAAGCTCAGTTGTCCTGAGTCTGCACAACTCTGCCAGGACCTAGGATCAAGAGAGACACTCAAGTGTTTAGGTACTATATCTCTTGACACAATGATGAAAATAATCATTGCCTCTAAACCTTCAAGCTGCATACTGGACCCTATTCCAACTAAACTACTGAAAGAGCTGCTTCCTGTGCTTGGCCCTCCTATGTTGAACATAATAAACGGCTCTCTATCCACCGGATGTGTACCAAACTCACTAAAAGTGGCAGTAATAAAGCCTCTCTTGAAAAAGCCAAACCTTGATCCAGAAAATATAAAAAACTATCGGCCTATATCGAATCTTCCATTCCTCTCAAAACTTTTAGAAAAGGCTGTTGCGCAACAACTCACTGCCTTCCTGAAGACAAACAATGTATACGAAATGCTTCAGTCTGGTTTTAGACCCCATCATAGCACTGAGACGGCACTTGTGAAGGTGGTAAATTACATTTTAATGGCATCAGACCGAGGCTCTGCATCTGTCCTCGTGCTCCTAGACCTTAGTGCTGCTTTTGATACCATCGATCACCACATTCTTTTGGAGAGATTGGAAACCCAAATTGGTCTACATGGACAAGTTCTGGCCTGGTTTAGATCTTATCTGTCGGAAAGATATCAGTTTGTCTCTTTGAATGGTTTGTCCTCTGACAAATCAACTGTACATTTCGGTGTTCCTCAAGGTTCCGTTTTAGGACCACTATTGTTTTCACTATATATTTTACGTCTTGGGGATGTTATTCGAAAACATAATGTTAACTTTCACTGCTATGCGGATTAAAAGCCCTGCTTTGAGTGAAACACACGTATTCCTTATTGCTTCATCTCCTCATCCAGCAGCTTACTTTTTCTCTCTTTCTTCTCTCCTATTGGTTCATCAGGAGGCCACTTTTGGGGATCATCCCCTCAAGGCATTCCACTGCACTTCATCCAGTTCAACAGGAATTCCTTGGAGCCCTTCGTAAATACTTGTCTTTGCTTTGGTCTTTCCGATGCGGTAGCTTATTGTCAGATGGGGTCTGATTTGTTGTTCACTGCTCTCCCAGTCTGCATGCTAAATGGCACCTTATCACCTACAGTACCAGTCAAAAGTTTGGACACACATTCAAGGGTTTTTCAATATTTTTTTTACTATTTTCTACAATGAAAAATAATAGTTAAGACCTCACAATTATGAAATAACACAAATGGAATCATGTAGTATCCCAAAATTGTTAACAAATCAAAATATATATATTTTTTTGATTCTTCAAAGTAGCCACCCTTTGCGTTGATGACAGCGTTGCACACTCTTGGCATTTTCTCAACCAGCTTCACCTGGAATGCTTTTCAACAGTCTTGAAGGAGCTCCCACATATGCTGAGCACTTGTTGGCTGCTTTTGCTTCACTCCGCAGTCCAACTCACCCCAAACCATCTCAATTGGGTTGAGGTCAGGTGATTGTGGAGGCCAAGTCATTTGATGCAGCACTCCATCACTCTCTTTTTGGTCAAATAGCCCTTACACAGTCTGGAGGTGTGTTGGGTCATTGTCCTGTTGAAAAACAAATGATAGTCACACTAAGCACAAACCTCTACGCTTCACAGTGCGAACAACACTTGCAGAGATCATCGGTTCACCTACTCTGCGTCTCACAAAGACACTGCGGATTTAACCAAACATCTCAAATTTGTACTCATCAGACCAAAGGACAGGACAGGACAGCCTGTCTAATATCCATTGCTCGTGTTTCTTGGCCCAAGAAAGTCTCTTCTTCTTCTGTTTCTGTTAACTGAACTCTATGAAGCATGTATTTGGGTTGCAGTCTGGTGCAGTTAACTCTAATGAACTTATCCTCTGCACTAGAGATAACTCTGGGTCTTCTTTTCCTGTAGCGGTCCACATGAGAGCCAGTTTCATCATAGCATTTGATGGTTTTTGCAACTGCACTTGTATAAACTTTCAAAGTTCTTGAAATATTCCAGATTGACTGACCTACATGTCTTAAAGTAATGATGGACTGTCGTTTCTCTTTGCTTATTTCAGCTGTTCTTGCCATAATATGGACTTGGTCTTTACTAAATAGAGCTATCTTCTGTATACCACCCCTACCATGTCACACAACTGATTGGCTCAAACACATTAAAAAGGAATTCAATTCCACAAATTCACTTTTAACAGGGCACACCTGTTAATTGAAATGTCTTCCAGGTGACTATCTCATGAAGCTGGTTGAGAGAATTCCAAGCGTGTGCAATGCTTGTCATCAATGCAGCTACTTTGTTTAACACTTGTTTGATTACTACATGATTCCATATGTGTTATTTCATAGTTTTGATGTTTTCACTATTATTCTACAATGTAGAAAATAGTAAAAATAAAGAAACACCCTTGAATGAGTAGGTGTGTCCAAACGTTTGACTGGTACTGTATACATTGCATTAATTTTGATCAGAGCCAATCTTAATCTTAGTCTTAATCTTAGGATCTTAATTTTATCACTATTTTCATTCTGAGAATGTATCTGCACAGCAGGAAATGCATACGTATAATGTATTTCATTTTTAAAAATGCTTGTAAAGTTTGTAATATCCAATTTGAACATTCAGACCTGATTTGCCCAATTGAAAAATGTATCAACCACTACAAAAATGTAAATTAAAGGGAAATTTCACAAATGTTCTACTAAATATTCATAATCTCCAGCACCACCCCAGCATCAGCATATGTGAAAATTGTGCATTTCTATGTTTTGTAGTAAAAGATAGAGGGAGATAAGTGTTTCCAATGACATCATTAGTGTGCATCGTGTGATTTTAACCAATCGTGTGATTTTAACATTCTTTTTTACCCTCTATCTTTTACTACAAACATAGTAACATGGCATTTTCACATATGTTGGTGTAGGGGATGATGAATATTAAAAGTTGTGTACTACTAAGGTGCAATTTTGGATACTGCCCCAGTCTCTCAGGCTGTTATGGCTGCAGATTGATGCGTGATGATGTCAGGGCACCTGTTTGTTAGAACACCTGTCTCACAGCTGTTAGAGAAACAATTAGGGTTCTGGAAGAAAGATTGCAGCAGGTTGCCTGTCGGAAAGTATTCATATTTTTTGCAATTTTTAGTTCACTACATTCCAAATGCAAATGATGTATGTTTACTCCATACATTTTCCCTGACACCCAAAATAACTTGACGGGACCAGCGAGACTGCTGTGGAGAATGTGAAAAGCTTCAAGTTTCTCGGCATATACATCACTGACCATCTGAAATGGTCCACCCACACAGACAGTGTGGTTAAGAAGGCTTAACGGTGCCTCTTCAACCTCAGGAGGCTGAAGAAATTCGGCTGAAGCAATTGAGAGCATCCTGTCGGGCTGTATCACCGCCTGTTATGGCAACTGCACCGCCCGCGACCGCAGGGCTCTCCAGAGGGTGTTGCAGTCTGCCCAACACATCACCGGGGACACACTGCCTGCCCCAAGGACACCTATAGCACCCTATGTCACAGGAAGGCTAAAAAGATAATCAAGGACATTAGCCACGGCCTGTTCACACTGATATCATCCAGAAGTCAAGGCCAGTACAGGTGCATCAAAGCTGGGACCGAGAGACTGAGGTACAGCTTCTATCTCAAAGCCATCAGAATGCCAACACTAGCCGTCTTCCACCCGGTTACTCAACCCTGCACCTTAGAATCACTGGCCACTTTAATAATGGAACACTAGTCACTTTAACAATGTTAACATACTGTTTTATTAATTTCATATGCATATACTGTATTCTACTCGATTCTAGTCAATGTCCCTCCGACTTTGCTCGTCCTGATATTTATATTTCTTTATTGCATTCTTTTACTTTAAGATGTGTGTGTATTGTTGTGTATTGTTAGATACTAATACACTGTTTAAGCTAGGAACACAAGCATTTTGATACACCAACAAAAACATCTGCTAAGCATGTGTGTGTGACCAATAAAATTTGATTTGACTCCTTATATTTTTTATGTTTAATATTGATACGTGGGATGGTAGCCAACATCCAGTGAAATTGCAGAGCGCGAAATTCAAATATTTTACATTCTTGAAAATATGTGTTATACATCAAAATAAAGCTTGACTTCTTGTTAATCCAGCCAAGGTGTCCGATTTCAAAAAGGCTTTATGGCGAAAGCAAACCATGCGATTATCTGAGGACAGCGCCCAGCACACAAATGCATAACAAATCATTTTCAACCAGAGAGTTGCGACACGAAAGTCAGAAATTGCGATATAATATATTCCTTACATTTGAAGATCTTCTGTTGGCGCTCCAAAAGGTCCCAGTTACATTAAAAATTTTCCTTTTGTTCGCTAAATTCCTTCTTTATATCCATAAAAACTCAGTTTAGCTGGCGAGCTTCAGTCAATAATCAACTCTTTCAAAATGCATACAAAATGAATCCCAAACGTTACCAATAAACTTATCCAAACAAGTCAATCAACGTTTATAATCAAACATTAGGTACCCTAATACGCAAATAAAATTTAAGACAGAGAATCGTTATTGTCTTTACGGGAGATAAACAAAAATAACGCACTCTCTCGGCCATGCGCTTGGAAACACTTGGAAAGCCACTTTGAAAAACTGCAACTTCTGCCTCATTTTTCCAAAAACCAGCCTGAAACTCTTTCTAAAGACTGTTGACATCTAGTGGAAGCCCTAGGAACTGCAATCGGGGACGATTCCACCCTATTATAAAAGTGCCAGCCATTGAAATCAGTGATATGCTGAATTTTTCTGGGGGGGGATGGTTTGTCCTCTGGGTTTCGCCTGCCATTTCAGTTGTGTTATACTCACAGACATTATTTTAACAGTTTTAGAAACTTTAGAGTGTTTTCTATCGAAATCTACAAATTGTTTGCATATCCCAGCTTCTGGGCCAGAGTAGCAGGCAGTTTACTTTGGGCATGCTTTTCATCTGGAAGTCAAAATACTGCCCCCTATCCCAGAGAAGTTTTTACAGGACAGGAAAAGGGTCCAATTCACGTACTAATAAAAATAACATCCATGATCATCCCTACTGGAGTGTGGAGTGTGCCCCTGGCTATCCTTAAATTAAAAAGATTTGCCTAACGATTTTTACTTTTACTTTTGATACTCAAGTATATTTAAAACCAAATACTTTTAGACTTTTACTCAAGTAGTATTTTACTGGGTGACTTTCACTTTTACTTGAATAATTTTCTACTAAGGTATCTTTACTTTAACTCAAGTATGACAATCGGTTACTTTTCCACCACTGGTGCTGTCTCTTTCCATCTCTCACCCTCTCTTTCTGTCTATCTCCCCCCTCTCTCTTTCAATCCCTTTCTCTTTTCACTCTCTCTCTAGCCCTGATTATACCTGGTGCTAGCATGGGTCCTTTGTCCTGATCTTGTCTACATTCAATTGTGCCCACATTTCCAGAAATATATCAACACATTATATTAAAATGTGTCAATTATCTGTCCGCTCTCAGATTTCCTGGTCCCTTTCTTGTATATAAATTATTTCACAGCTATTCTTTCAAAATCATATGTATTTATTGTAAGACACATGTTGATATAATCAGTTAATGGTTCTACCTAACAAAGACTTTAGAGTGTCGAATTATATATGATTTCAATGGTTTCTCTGTCAAGATCTGCTTGTAAGATATCCAGACACAATGGCTGAGGTTCAAACTCATGGAAGACACACCCTCGTACACTTACCCTCACCTTATGCCCTTGGGGGATCCCCGTCACCATCCTGGCGGGTGGTCCAAATGATTAGCCAAGCAATGGAAGTTTGCAACGTAAGCACTCAGCCCTCATTTTTAGTTGAGTTTGCGAGTGTACAATTATGTTCAAACTCCCCAGAATTCAATTTGCGACGATTGCACATCCGCTAAGAAAAGTCTGCCAAAAATGAAAACCTCAACGTCAATATGCCGTCAACATACAAGTGTAAGTAAAAACAAATTTAAATCAGTTAGAAATTGTGCAACTAATGTACATGACGGCACAAACACAAAAGTAATGATATTTTTGATTAGTTAGCTTTTGGAAATTATAGAAATAAATAATTTTCCTTCTTTAGAAATTCCAGCTAGGCATGCTATCTTTATTTAGCTAGTTCATTTTCGAGCTCTCATACAGTAGGCATATATTAATAACTATATATTTAACGTAAGTAGACATGCTATCATAATTGACTGTAGTGCATATAATGCACCCACTGAAAACACAATCATAGCAGGATGAATGACTGACAAATTTCCGGTCAAGGGCGGTCCATTTAAAAATAATTCCATCCTGCCTCGCCCCTTGCCCTGCAAGTGTATACTCAGACGTCATGATACATAATCAGAAGTGTCCACTTAATTTGAGGGTTGAGGGGATAGGGTGTGTCTTTTAAATGTTTGGACTACAGCCAACATGATCTGATTGCAATGTGCCTTTTGATTGTGCCCACATTTTTAGACAGGTGTCAGAATGTGGACAAGATCAGGAGCAAGGTGACAAGTTATAACCAGGTATAAACGGTGCTTCTCAAACTCCACTCTCTGTCCTAACGAAAACACCATTCACAGCTGCTTTCTCTTCCACAGAAACTCCAGCTGAGATGAATAATTGATTTAATAACTCATCAAAGAGTTATCCTGGGGTTCACACACGGGAACAGTTAAGCTGTCTGCTCCGTAATAATTAAAAGTATCAGTGTCCTCACTCTGGGACCAGTACGCGCTGTTCCTCCTCCCCGGCACTCGCCCTGAGGTGCGTGTCACCAGCCCGGTACCACCAGTGCCGACACCACGCACCAGGCCTCCAGTGCGCCTCCAGGGTCGAGTACGTCCTGTTCCTGCTCCTCGCACTCGCCCTGAGGTGCGTGTCCCCAGCCCGGTATTAGCAGTGCCGGCACCATGCAACAGGCCTACTGTGCACCTCGGCAGTCCAGAGCGTCCAGCGACAGTACCCAGTCCAGAGCGTCAGGCGACAGTTCACAGACTGGAACATCCAAAGACGGGCCACAGTCCGGAACCTCCCTCAACGGGCCACAGTCCGGAACCTCCAACGACGGGCCACAGTCCGGGGCCTCCAACGACGGTCCCCAGTCCGGGGTCTCCAGCGGCGGTCCCCATTCCGGGGTCTTCAGCGGCGGTCCCCAGTCCGGGGACTCCAGCGACGGTCCCCAGTCCAGGGACTCCAGCGACGGTCTCCAGTCTGGGGTCTCCAGCGATGGTCCCCAGTCCAGGACATCCGGCGATGATCCACGCAGCGAGGGTCCCCAGCCCGGAGCCTACGGTGAGGATCTGCAGTCCAGAGCCTCCGACGATGATCCACGGGTCTGTTCTACAAGAGCGGACTCGGTGTAAAGAAGAGCGGCGGCGTCCAGAACCAGAGCCGCCACCGAGGTTAGATGCCCACCCAGACCCTCTCATATAGGTTTAGGTTTGCGGCAGGGAGTCCGCACATTTGGGGGGGGGGGGGTACTGTCACGCCCTGACTTTAGTTATCTTTGTTTTCTTTATTATTTTGGTTAGGTCAGGGTGTGACGAGGGTGGTATGTGTGTTTTTGTTCTGTCTATGTTTTTTTGTATATCTATGGGGTTTTGGGATTGTCTAGGTAAATGTAGGTCTATGGTGGCCTGAATTGGTTCCCAATCAAAGACGGCTGTTTATCGTTGTCTCTGATTGGGGTTCCTATTTAGGTTGCCATTTCCCATTTTGGTTTTGTGGGTTATTGTCTATGTGTCGTTGCATGTCAGCACTCGTGTTATAGCTTCACCTTCATTTTGTTAGTAGTTTGTTCAGTGTTCTTATTTTAAATAAAGAAGAATGTATTCATATCACGCTGCGCCTTGGTCTCTTCGTTATGACGAATGTTACAGGTACTGTGGGAGAAATTAGGTACATATATGGATAAATATACTGTCCTATATAAAAGAGGGATGCATTTGCCATTCTGGTAAGGTACATTGTCTATTGTATAGGACAGGAAGCCAGAGTGGGGCCATGGGAGAGGGCAACACCTAGGGCAGCTGGACATACAAAGGTCAGAGGTTGTCTAAGGAGGGGGTCAGCCAAAGGACCAATTGATGGATTACAGACATCAATCACATCACAGGAGACAAGTCTGTTTGATCTTAGACAACCATATGAAGAGAAGGCGACCAGAACAGCTAGGCACCCTAAAGCTAAAGGAGATTAAAGACACCAAAAGGGACACATGGAGTTAATTACAGGGTATGAACACAGGCCACAGGAAAGGGGAATGTATAGTATTTTTAGTATAGCTGAGCATGCTAAAAACAGAAGAGACACATAGTCTGCTGACCCTAGATAACACACAAACAGGAGAACGCATTAAGCTGAGTGAAGGGTCAAAGCAAGGGTCTTGTCACCATTAGGATCTAATGGAAAGCAGATGGGGGCGTTATTGGGCTGAACAAGCAGGAAGCACGGATTGGGATGTAACTTAATTTGCATATGGGAGGGACTTATATGGTAGGTGTATAACTCAGAGCGAGGGCTCTGAAAAAGTGTGTGTGTTCCGCGGACCGCTCCGGCTTATGATACTGTTGTATTAAAAGTCTATATTGATTTTCACAAAGTTCTTGGTTGTGTCATATTTGAACCGATTTGCCACTACAGACTTGGCGAGCTTGCCAGGAGAATTAGGGACTGAATAACGTTCTTGGCTGGCAGCGGGATCTTTGGACGATCTGGGCAAACAAGGGTGGCCACCCAGCTAAGGTAAGACAACAGTGAAATGTTTGCATAGATCGCTTCAGAGATCCTGCCTCAGCAAGAGGAGCGTCAAGTAGGTCTCTCTCTCTCAAATTTCCTAAAAACTATAGAAACGAAAGAACTTTTTGAAATTCAATGAATTTGCATGCATGTGTGTAAGCTTGGAAATTGTATAATGAATGTGCATGCATGTCTAGTGAGTAAGTAGGTGGGGGCTGTGAACTTCGCTGGTGTCGGGTGTGTTATTCGGCATGTTGGGGCTGGGTTTGGGCGCAGGGCTACAGCTACCTGCTTATAAGGTTTGAATAAAATAAGTAGTTATAGAAGTCCTGAGATACCGCTTCAAAACATTTACCAGAAGGTCTGAATGGGTAGGTTACTTTACTGATAAGTAATCCTGCGATACCGCTTCAAAATATTTAGCTGAAGGACTGAATGGGTAGGCTACTTTATTGATAAGTAGATAGATAAACATTCATGGCTACCGCTTCAAGGAAAAGGTCTGTACGGATGAGTATTTAGAAAATAAATACACATGGCTACCGCTTTGAAATGAAGGTCTGTACGGGTGAATATTTAAAACACAGAAAGAACGCTGGCCTGATTGTGCGACGTTCAACTGAAAAAGGAAATCCTGCGAATATAAAACGCTCCGTCTAGCTAAACGGGGGTTTATAAATCAGTAGGTCGCGCCACGATATTGCTCTAACGTAGAATAAAGATCAATACGGGGTGGATGAATAAGATATGAAGACAAGCTGATCCGATTAGACAGTAGTCTCGTCATGTCGTAAAAATCCTATAGGATAATACCAGTTTATGTAGAGGAAGTGTATTAAACTAGGGGATAAACTATAGGTCGTTTTTAGGTAAAAACGAAGGGTATGCGTGAAAAATCCTATAGGATAATACCAGCTTATGTAGAGGAAGTGAATTAAGTTAGGTAATAAACTGTTTTGTTTTTAGGTAAAGACAAAAGGATTGAATGAATGCTGTAATATAATTATTTGTGATGAATGAGCAGATTAGAAAGAAGAGGAAGAACAGGCTGTGTGTCTGTGACCAACTGGGAATGCGCAGGCCTCTCTGACAGTTAACTAAGTGTAATTTGAGAAAGAGAGCGCATTTAACTCTCACTGGGAAGAGGAACGAAATCGATAAATATTGGGCAAGATAAGTTATACATAAGCATAAAACATTGACTGGATAATGAGTTAAAAGACCATTGTAAAAATTACAATAGGTGTTAAAAAGAGGTATTAAACAAGGCATGGATAGTATAAAACGGATGCGAAGTAGGAAGAAATAACTTAAAAATATACAGATAAACTAAAATATACTGGTTAAAATAAATCTAGGCTAAAGTGAGAATTGCATGAAAATAGAAGTCTAGAACACATTAAAAATATCACGAGCCCTGTAAACGAAATAGGAGGCTGCAATTTAAAAATAGCCTCAGGAATTAAACAGTAAAATAGGCTAAGAGAGAATATAGCAAGCGGATAAATAAAGAGATAAGAAAGTGCAGACATTATAAATAAGCTGAATTAGAAGGAAAATTATATGAAATAAGATTTAATACATTGAATAAAGTTAAAGTAATAGTATAAGCAAAGATAAAAACACAGTGATATTTGAGGTGCTGTACTAGAATAAGACATTAAGGCTTCTGTAGTATTCAGTAATACAGTTGTAGACATTATAGAGTAGGTTTTAAAAGGAGGTATTAAGTGATGTGACTAATAAATTATTATTTGAGAAAGTAGGGTAGATCTACCTTGGAAAATAGTAAATAAAGTATATAATGCGATGGGAGAGTTTAGGAAAAATAAATAGTGGCATGGAAACAAATGGACTGTTTCTCCCTGGAATATAGAGATAGCGAAATTTAATAAAGCCATAGAGTCACTGAAAGAAGCGCACGTTAATTCTACCAATTCGATTTGAATATGAAGGAGCGGTTTGCTACAATGTAGGGCAACATTACCCGGTAAACAGGATAAATAAAATAATGAATTGTAACGATCACATAAAACCATAACAAGAAGCTTAACTTACCAGCGTTTTAATGTTAATTAACATTATATCATCAGAAATACATTACGATGGGGGAAGTGTAAGAAGTTGTAGAGCAGGGCTAACTAGTGTGGGGGAAAATTAGTGTAAGATGACACTGGAATGCGATAGCAGAGAATGCAGAAATACAGGAATTTACACCCGTTTTAAAAGAACAACAACTGATCGTTCTAAGGTTAGTACGAATTAAGTTTTCACCAAGCGGTGTATAGTCTCTGATTGATCAAAAAGTGGTTCATAGAGAGTACAGTTTATGTGATGAAATACGTACTAGATCACGTTTTACCTAACTTCTAGTAAGGTACCGATGTAATTTACAAATAGCCTCACTCGGAGTCGTTTTGCATTAAAATGGTGGTTTCAGTGGTGATAAAATGCGTGGAGAAGTTGTTATTAGCGTCAAAATACGGAAAATAAACGTATATGAAAAATCACAAGCGTGGTAAAAATAGTTAGAAGAAAAGCAAATTGTAGAGTATGGGTGTATTCAATTTCTAAGGGTAGGATACAGATGGCCGAGCAGGGGGGAATTATGCGTTCTGTGCATGGCTGGAGCTTCTGTCGCATGCTCGGGAAATGTAAGGGGATTTTAGTATATGTAATACTATTAGCTTGCTGATTTAGAGGGTGGCATGGTGAATGTTAACGAAATGTACATTTCTTTTCCAGAAAAAAAGGGGTTACATTTTCTCTGGTCAAAATGTCATTGGAAACTGTAGTACTGAGGAAAGCAGTTAGAGATATTTTGGCCACTAAAAATCTTAGTATCTGGTTAAGGCTATAACTGGAGTTCCGGATAAGTGAGGCCGGCTCATGTGTATTCTTGGCCTATATGCGATAGTGGGTTTCCTTTGGAAGGGTTTTTTCAGTTCAGTTTCAAATTGGGTATGCAGAAGGATGGAAATGTTTTTGAAAATGTATTTAAGTTGTTTCTAAAGAAAAGAGAGTGGAAACATTTTAATGGTGTCAAATGCCCTGAACCCTAAGAATTTCCCTTGAAGATTGATCAACTTCACTAGAAATTGTTGGAACAAGTGGGATTTAATTATAAAATGATTGAGAAACACCCGTCTCTATTCAAAGTGTACAATCACTTTGAAATTCCATTATTTCCTTGGGAAAAAGATGAAGAGTTGTAATCTTGAATTGACTAGTTATTCAAATAGGTTTATTTTTATTTAACATGGGGTTATAGGAGAACATATCAGTTCCCTGGGGTTATGGTCTTTGGGTAAATACAAAATGTGCTTTGTTCATTCTACATATAAAATGGAAATATATGTAAACAAGGGATAACAGTTACTCCAAATAGGTTATTGGAGTGGGGGTTTCTGCAAGGGTTATGATGATAACTACATAATCTGTAACTCATCTGAGAGATCGCCAGTAGAATAAGGGAGTTATCATGGAAATGTAATGTCAGACTGCATTAATGCTTGGGAGAGACTATCATAACACCAAGTGGGTGTGAAACTCAAACCCACCCTACTGACTGAATAGTGTGGGACAACTGTGTCTGATGACCTGTGAACTGTATCTGGAATGATATGTACTGGGAGAAGAAAGACTAAAGGGGATTGGGATAATGACCTTTTATTACCAGGCCACTCATGACAGAAAAACAGAGGTAAAAGGGTGCATGGTAAATATAGATATTACTGGTATTAAAAGTTTTTAGTATGATGTTAATTATTAAAGGGAGATGTATTGAATTGAGTAGGTCAAATTTGAGTTAAAGTAAACACTAAGGACTGCTATCCTGAATATTGGATTGGACAATTTATAAACAACATTTAGTTATGTTTTGGTTATAGGACTGTTTAAATTTACTAGGCCTGGGAAAACTCTGGAAACTAATCCTGAGACAGGTTGATTGACAGAACTTGCAGAATATTAAATTAAAGGTTTTTGTTTCTTTTGTTTTACAATATCATTGTAATTGGAGTAATACATTGGAATGACATAAGTAATTGAATAAAAAGTATAGTCTGTTGTGTGATAACACCCAAGGATGAAGAAGACATTACTAATAGTGGTAATTTATTGCAAATATGCAGTTATTATAATTTACTTTACCATTTTTCTTGTTTGGTCAATTTATTTTTGGATTGAGGAAAATAAGAGTGTATATTTTTCCTGAGGAGGGACTGATATAAATTGACTAAAAATGATTTGAGAATGTTTAAGTATGTATCAAACTATGGAAGGAAATTAGGAGTAGTGACTTATGTGTTATGGGTTAGAAAAACTGTAACTACATTGGGGGCTCATATGAAGGTTATGGTAACAAGTGTTATTTCTAGAAACAGTGTATATTGATAGACAAGATAATTCACAGAAAAGGAAGGACAGTTGGTTTTGTAAAAATATAGGGACAATTCTAAAAGTAAATAGAACATTACACATACCTAGATTATGGTAAAAGTAATAAGTAGTGGCATTTTGAACACTAGAGCAAAAGTTTAAGAAGCTTAGGATTTAGTTTTGTTAGGATTGGATATTCTTTCAACTGGAAGACACTTGACTGATTACATGTTATTCTTGCAGCAGTTACGGTAGGGACCATAATTTGGCTATCATTATGAATATTTTTGTGGCAAGAGGCCAGGTATTTAAGACAGAATGTTTACATAGGGCTGTTATTTAAAAATTAAGATTTAGTGATCTTGCTCTAAGAAGAAAGTCTGTTGTCAGGAAATAACCCATGAGTTAGTATGTATGTTCCCAGGAAAAGACGCCAGATGGAAGGGCATGGGCTGAATTCTGGAAACTGAGTGTACATCAAGATACACCGGGCTGGGGATATACTTCTTACAGCACCTGCAGTGGTAAAGATTGTCATGTCTCTCTATGATGGGTGCATAAGTTTCACAAGAAGTAAGGTCCAGCTGAATAATGGGTGAGCTTGAAAACACCATGACAGAGGACGTGAAACAAAACAAAAGAGAGAGAGAGAGACTAGATTCTACTGTAGACATACTGGGTTGAGTTTGGGGGTTATTTGTTTTATTTGATAATGTATCATGTGAATAAGGATATATGTTAGGGTAGTTGTACTCTAAACCACATGTTGAAGGCTCAATGTGGAAGCCCATTCCGTGTTGAATTACTTTAAGAAGGAATAATGTTGATTAAGGTTATGCACATGTTTATCAGTTGAAACAGAGCAGATGGGGAACTAAGTAAAAAATGACATGGTTTGGGAACACCTCTCAGAACCTGCGGCCGAAAGGGGAAGACTGGATGAAAGCACGAGGAAGCCAATTAGGGCCTCCATTTTTGTGGAGTCCAGCAGAAAAGTATCCTGGAGGCATAGAGTCAGATGAAGAGAGAGTGGGATTTGTCATGGTCTCAGATTTCAGTATTCATGAATACAGTCATGCATAACATATAACATTGTCAATACTGTTATGTTTTGTCCTTTGTTTTCCAAGTCTTATGTTTAGGAAACCAGATGGAGAAGGGTTCGCCAGCTTCAGCTGGAATGTCAGTTTGTGTGATGAGTGATGGAAGTAAGAGAATGTATGGTGTAATCATAGAACAGAGGCCATAAGTCTCTAAGTATGAATGCCCCACAGAAAGAAGGCAGAAATCTGAACTAGGATGAGAGGTTCCACATCTGATGATCCAAGGGGACCAGAAGGATCTCTCCCAGTGATACCAGGAGATCGAGTCTACGTTTGAGTGTTCCGAAGGAAGTGGGATCAGCCGAGGAGGGAAGGACCCTACGAGGTGGCAACAGCCACAAACACGGCCGTCCAAGTGAAAGGAAGCAAGGCGTGGTATCATCTAAACAACTGCACCCGGAGAGAAGGACACAACCATACAGAGATGAGGACACAGAGGATGCTGATTCACCAGAATGGACCCCGGAGGGAGCAGGAGCAGCGGAATCAATCAAAGCGCCGGGGAGGAATCAAGAAAATGGCAGACCAGATACAACGAGTGCATCGGCTAACACACTCAGAAGAACCAACCAGGGAAAAAGAGCCTGAAAAGAAAAGAGACAAACAACCAAAGTTTCCTCCAGTATGGCCAGAAAGCCCAGAAGTGGGAGGGGGTAACATGTCTGCCACTCCTGATGATATACTTGTTGGGGCAGACTCTGTTGACGGAAGCCTTCTACAGTGGGACCCCGAGGTATCGCCTAAAGAAGGGGAACATCTCTTCCCTGAAATGGACGCCTTCCCAGATGGAAGCCCAGTTCGGGCTGAGGAGGGAACAACAGGCGAAGAGAGTGGAGGAGAAGCCTTATCAGGAACAACAAGTGAAGAAAGCAGAGGAGAAGCCTTACCAAGAGCAGAAGGAGAAATCTTGCAAGATGAAAGAAATGGGGATTTCCCCAAAATTGACTTTTCAGCTCTTGAATTGTCTCCATAATGAACAATTGAAGTTAGACCCATAGAAGAACAATGATATTGACATAACAGAAGTAACAGTGAACGCTAGAATAGCAACAACAGACTCACGCACAATCAAGATGTAGGGTGGAAACAGGAAGAGAAGAGAGGAACCAGTCAAACAATCTAAAAAGACTGACAAGGTTAGAATCTCTGTCCCACCTCAACATATAACTGAAACAGAAGAATAGAAGACAAAAGGATCAAACCCTTACCGGAGATTGCATTCGGTGGATGGACATATCATCGAACGAAGAGAGAAGTCATTTGGGACTCAAAAGGATGTGACCTGACGTTAACCAAAGAAGTAGACGAGTGGGTGCTCACCATGAATCAGATTGAACCAGTTGAAGGTGAAGAATTAATAGGTGAAATAATGAGAACAAGATTGACTGAAGGGAGTAGTTCCTCAGTCATTCAGAATTGGTATTACGCCAATACCTAAACAGGAAGAGCCTGTGGTAGCTAGAAAGCATCAGAACCAGGAGGGTTCTTTATTGACATTTTGAACTTTTTGACTAACTCTAATGACCTACCTCAAGATAAGAACATTGCAAAGATGACAGACAGACATACCAGACTCTGAACCACTCAAGGACACCACATGAAAAGAATAGTGAAGAATGAGTGGTACGAATGGGCTAAGTATACAGCAGAAATAAACATAGAATGGACAATTGTATTTTGTGTAGAAAATCACCTTTGTCTGATCTTTTGATAATACCTGAACCTGCATCATTTGAAGAATGTGTTAAATGTAAAATGTTCAATATTCAGAGAAAATACTACATTCCCTTGTGTGACATAGAATGTAGGATTGCTCGAGGGAGCACTAGAGGCAGAACCATGTTAAACGAGACTGGATTAGGAGACAAGGATTGTGCTGCCTATGACATTAAAACTGAATTAAATGGACCTCAATTAGACAGAAGTACTGTGGTTAAAGGCAAATATGAAGGTTTGTACAGCCATAACACCGAAGGAATTGGTGTAGGAAACACCACTGTAGAATGTGATACTATTTGGGTACTAGAGACTGCAGGGGTTCGTAGGAATAAAGATAAAGGGTTGGTGACGAATAGAAAAGGGTTGTGTGGTAAAATAACTCAGGTTGCGCCATCTCTTATTATGCTAAAAAATCAGGACAGAAGTATTGCGGATAGTTTCTGGATGTGTGGGAATGACAAACTGTTGAATGTACTGCCAGATGGATGGACGGGTCTTTGTACCTTAGTTAGAGCAATTCAACAGGTAGTCATCATGGGGTGATTTAATAATGGTTATGTTAACTCTAGAGTTAAGAGGGTGTATGAGAAAGACACTGAGGTATACTTTGATGCAATTGGACAGCCTAGAGGGGTACCTCGGGAGTTCAAGGCAAGAGATGAAGTTAAATCTGGATTTGAATCTATATTTTTGTGGATAACACCAAATAAGAACTTAGAGTGGATTAATTACATATACTATAACCAACAGAGATTCATTAACTATACTGACTCGGCTTTAACGGCGTTGGGGGAACAGGTACAGGCTCCCAGTAAAATGTCTTGGCAAAATAGACAGGCTCTCAATTGGCTTTTGGCAGAGAAGGGTGGAGTTTGTGTTATGTTCGGGGATGATTGTTGCACCTTTATTCCCAATAACACTGCGCCTAATGGATTCTTTGCTGTCGCTATGGCTAAACTTAAAGGGTTAAGAGAAGAGGTTAAGAAAAATGCTGGGGTGGACTCTCATGGTTGGGATTGTTTGGACTTAGCATTGGGGAAATGGGGAGCCATGTTTGCTAGGACGGCCTTTATGCTGGAAGGGGGGTTATTGGCTCTGGGTATTGTATTTTGTTGTGTTTTACCCTGGGTGAAATCACTTGTGATCCAGACAACGGTTAAACAGATGTTTGTAAGTAGAGCTGACACTCCGGTGATAGTTGATCCTGTGCCGGGTAGGCCAGGCCACTATACTGATGAAAATGGACAGTTATGCTGTCATTCCAAATTCATAAGAAAGTCAACTGATGCATATCCACAAAAAGGGTCATTTCCGTAGTAAGTACAAGAGGTGTTATGTAAGGTCTACTTTTGCTCACGGCCTTGTGTTTTAGTATGTTTTGTCAAATGTTTTTATAGGTATATCAATGAATATATCTGGTTTCTTTTAATTAAAAGTTAGTTTTGCCTTCTAAAATGCTAGGTTATATTTAAAAACATGTGGGATATCCCGGTTACAAGTGTCTACGGACCATGTCCTTAATCTTCTAACAGAGGTTGGTATTGATGGTATCACGGTTGTTGGAGAGGTGTCTGAGAGGGAGAATCATGTGGAAAGCTTAAATTTAGAATGATGTGTCAATTTTATTTTGTAACTGCATGGAGGCCTAGTGTTTTCTCATATTCAATTTATTATTTGACTCATTGCTTTATTATATATATTTTTATTTTTCGCGTAGCTGAGAACCTCAGACAAGGTTATGTATTTACATGCTCATGCTTTAACAAAAGATAATGTATTATTTTTTGTTTCTATACCGAACTAGATATTTCACTCTTATGAAATACTAGAGATGTTTGGTGTAGGTGATTAGGAAGTTTTATTTTTTTTATTTAAAAAAAAAATATATATAAAAAAAAAATATATATATATATTTTTTTTGATAATCGACTGTTGATATTATGTTCCATATATGTCCTTTTTAAGTTTTTGGTGCTTATTAAAGCACCAGAGGGGGGTTATGTGGGAGAAATTAGGTACATATATGAATAAATATACTGTCCTATATAAAAGAGGGATGCATTTGCCATTCTGGTAAGGTACATTGTCTATTGTATAGGACAGGAAGCCAGAGTGGGGCCATGGGAGAGGGCAACACCTAGGGCAGCTGGACATACAAAGGTCAGAGGTTGTCTAAGGAGGGGGTCAGCCAAAGGACCAATTGATGGATTACAGACATCAATCACATCACAGGAGACAAGTCTGTTTGATCTTAGACAACCATATGAAGAGAAGGCGACCAGAACAGCTAGGCACCCTAAAGCTAAAGGAGATTAAAGACACCAAAAGGGACACATGGAGTTAATTACAGGGTATGAACACAGGCCACAGGAAAGGGGAATGTATAGTATTTTTAGTATAGCTGAGCATGCTAAAAACAGAAGAGACACATAGTCTGCTGACCCTAGATAACACACAAACAGGAGAACGCATTAAGCTGAGTGAAGGGTCAAAGCAAGGGTCTTGTCACCATTAGGATCTAATGGAAAGCAGATGGGGGCGTTATTGGGCTGAACAAGCAGGAAGCACGGATTGGGATGTAACTTAATTTGCATATGGGAGGGACTTATATGGTAGGTGTATAACTCAGAGCGAGGGCTCTGAAAAAGTGTGTGTGTTCCACGGACCGCTCCGGCTTATGATACTGTTGTATTAAAAGTCTATATTGATTTTCACAAAGTTCTTGGTTGTGTCATATTTGAACCGATTTGCGCCTTGGTCTCTTCGTTATGACGAATGTTACAGGTACCCAGTGTCATGGCTTCATTGCTCCAGAGCACCGCAAGGGGGAGTTAGAGCACTCATTATGCATTTGGGTCGCAAGGTTTTTATATGACCAATATATGCAATGACGAATTTGACGCAAGCCACCCATCACTGCTGACTTTCTTTAGCAAAGATGCCTGACAAAACATTACGGTGGAAGAAAATGTAAGTAATTATAACAACATAACGAGTCAAGCAAAACATTTACAATTGAGAGCAATATATTAGTTATGTAGAGACAAACGATTGTGCATACTGTTTTGTCATAGTTAATTTACGAAATTCGCTATTTAGCAAGTTAGCTGACTAGCTAACATTAGCCAGCTAGCTAGCTAGTGTTATGACATGATAATGAAATTGTAATTGCATCTCCAATCCAAAATTAACTCTAGAATCGGCTTCCTATCTCTCAACAAAGCTTTCTTCACTAATGCCGCAAAACATACCCTCGTAAAACTGACTATCCTACCGATCCTTGACTTCGGCGATGTAATTTACAAAATAGCCCCCAACACTTTGCTGGGTAAAGCCCCGCCTTATCTCAGCTCACTGGTCACCATGGCAACACCCACCCATAGCACGCTCCAGCAGGTATATTGCACTGCTCATCCCCAAAGCCAACACTTACTTTGGTCACCTTTCCTTCCAGTTCTCTGTTGCCAATGACTGGAAGTCTTATATCTCCTCCTCTAACTTTAAGCATCAGCTGTTAGTGATCGGTAAGCTGCTCTGTACATTTACACAGCCAATCTGTAAATAGCACACACAACTACCTCATCCCCATATTATTACTTACCTTCTTGCTCTTTTGCACCCCAGTATCTCTACTTGCACATCATCATCTGAACATTTATCACTCAAGTATTAATGGTAATTGTAATTATTTTCACCTCTATGGCCTATTTATTGCCAACCTCCCTAGACTTCTGCACACACTGTACAAGGATTTTTCTATTTTAATTTTATTTTGTGTTATTGACTGTACGTTTGTTTATGTGTAACTCTGTGTTGTTGTTTTTGTTGCACTGCTTTGCTTTATCTTAGCCAGGTCGCAGTTGTGTATGAGAACTTCTTCTCAACTGGCCTAAACAATCTAATTAATTCACTGTCATGTTTTTGCGGACACGACTATATTATACTATGGTTTCACTATAGTGTTTTTGTGGACACGACTGTAGTACAGTGGTTGCTCCACTAAAGGTCTTGCGATTATGCTGCGGTACTTAGAGGTAATTTGTACGGTACCCTGCGTCACCACTTCATTGCTCCAGACCAGTACGAGGGGGAGTTACACGGAACCCAAACAGGCTACGCGCATGCGACATTGTGCCTACATTTATCTTGTCCCCCCACACCAAACGCAATCACGACACGCAGGTTAAAATATCAAAACAAACTCTGAACCAATTACATCAATCTGGGGACAGGTTGAAAAGCATTAAACATTTATGGCAATTTAGCTAGCTAGCTTGCACTTGCTAGCTAATTTGTCCTGGGATATAACCATTGAGTTGTTATTTTACCTGAAATGCACAAGGTCCTCTACTCCAACAATTAATCTACACACCAAACAGTCAACCAAATCGTTTCTAGTCATCTCTCCTCCTAAGCTTTTTCTTCTCTTGACTTTACATTCTAATTGACAACTTTCATAAATTAGGTGCATTACCACCACTGACCTCATTCGTCTTTCAGTCACCCATGTGGGTATAACCAATGAGGAGATGGCACGTGAGTACGTGCTTCTATAAACCAATGACTTGCAGCGCGATCTGCAAGTCCTTTTTGGAGAAAAGTCCTCTGGTCTGATGATACAAAAATGGAACTGTTTGGACAGAAAGACTGGTGGGACTGGTGGCATCATGAGGTAGGAAAATAATGTGGATATATTGAAGCAACGTCTCAAGACATCAGTCAGATAGTTAAAGCTTGTTCGCAAATGGGTCTTCCAAATGGACAATGACCCAAAGCATACTTCCAAAGTTGTGGCAAAATGGCTTAATGACAGCAACGTCAATGTATTGGATTGGCCATCACAAAGCCCTGACCTCAATCCTATAGAATATTTGTGGGCAGAACTGAGAAAGCATGTGTGAGCAAGGAGGCCTACAAACCTGACTAAGTTACACCAGCTCTGTCAGGAGGAATGGGCCAAAATTCACCCAACTTATTGCGGGAAGCTTGTGGATGGCTACCCGAAATGTTTGACACAATTTAAACTAAAGGCAATGCTACCAAATACTAATTGAGTGTATGTAAACTTCTGACCCACTTGGAATGTGATAAAAATAAATAAAAGCTGAAATAAATCATTCTCTGTACTATTATTCCGACATTTCACATTCTTAAAATAAAGTGCTGATCCTAACTAACCTAAGACAGGGGATTTTTATTTGGATTAAATGTCAGCAATTGTTAAAAAAAAGTTCAAATGTATTTGGCTAAGGTGTATGTAAACTTCTGATTCCAACTGTATGTACATATAACTAGGAATAAAGTTACATAATACACGGTATTAACACCACATGGGATTTGTCAAAGAAGTTGGTGCAAAAAGGGTCAATGTAGATAGTCCGGGTTTCTATTTTGTTAACTATTTAGCAGTCTTATGGCTTGGGGTAGAAGCAGTTCAGGGTCCTGTTGGTTGCAGACTTGGCACATCGTTACCGCTTGCCGTGCATGATGCAATAATTTCCATGGTAATGTAGAATGTTCATTCAAATGATGCTAACTGATGTGGCTCACGCAATGGAATGTATTTTTTTTGTAATGTCAGTTGACTTGATTCAACAAATCACAGCACAGACTGACGGGTACACTTCCGGCTTTTACTTACTGCTTTTATCCTATGGGTACACTCGCAATTGCCGGCAGTCCACCCATTATGCCATCATTGTCTTGAATGGGAACACCCGTTCTATTTAATGAGGGGATTTGATTAATCTGGCCCAGGCACCCGGGTAGGCATGTTTTGCACCAGGTGAATATTTTGAAACGGGCTGCTTCACAGGCATGAGTCAGCACATGGAGTAATGAGTACGATTCTGTGGGATGATCTCAAGTCCATATTCCTCGAGTCCTCTCTCCTCGTGTCCTTCTCAAAACACAATGTTACATCCAATGTGTTTTGAGAGGGAGAGAAGACGCAAATCATATGCAATTGGGATCTTCCCTGTGTTTACATACCCACACAGTTCTCAAAACTTAGAGAGCTACCGTTCTATCGGTTTTTAATCCAACACATTTTTTTAAATATAATGGTATATGAGAATTCTCAACTTTCTGGAATCCAATGTAGCTGCTGTTGGAGTCAGGGTAGTGAAATGTAATTGCTGCCACCACAGAGGCAATTTATTACTTTCCAAAACAACTATCGTTTAGACCACTAAACAAACAGTTTGACAAACATAGTTTGGCTTAAAATCTTACTCCACTTCTCTGCTTCTCAAAGGCGGAAACGCTTTTTAAATTGGGTCTACCGTTCTCGTGGGAGAGCGATTTAATTAACCCTCACCTGCTCTTCACTAACAGCTCTCTGTGTCAATACTGATATTCCAAAACGATACCGTTGGCTAGGATACTCGCAGACGCTGCAGGGCCAAAATCATGAGGAGACACTCCTCCTACACCGTTAAGCTAGAAATGCCGTTCCAATATCAACAATTCCGCAACTGTCGCGATCGAGTTGTTTGCATAGAATTTTTGATATCTGTTATACTTGTTCCGTTATTCACTTTCTTGTCCTCTTTTTGTCCTTCATCCACTTTCATTGGATTTCTCAAGATACTAAAGTGCCCCATTGTGACATCATCACTTCCAACTGACATTCTCTGTAAGTGAAATCAAGCTACCTTTGACACAAATCAGCTAATAACCACTTTGCAACCACTTAGACAAAACATTTCAAGTTCCCCAGCTTCGTCTACTTCTCTGCTACTCAAATCGGGAGTTTGGAGAAGAAATGATATTCACATCAAAAGTTACAGCAGTTTAAGTAAGAGCACCAAGATCATTTTCTGTAACATTTTGGCAAACAGTGTCCATTTTGACCAATACGTCAACAAGTTAGACAAAAAGTCAGAGTGTATGGGATATTCGTCTACTTCTCTGCTATTCATAGCTGTGTGCAGAATCAAAATATTCCATACGGAACTTACGGTACAGCTGTTTTTGTAACTGCATTACCACGTGTTTTTCAAACTTCCACAAACAACGTTCGTTTTGACCACTTTCGGAACGTTTTTGAGGAAAAAAGTCCGGCAAGCTAAAATCTTCCCCTGCTTCTCTGCTCTTCAGAGACTAAGTCGGATTTCAAATCGGTGCAACCAATCTGTAACTATAGCCGTTTTCGTAACGATTCGCGTCTCTTTCAAATGTCTGTAAATCATGTCAGCAGCAAGGCAATTTATTACTTTCCAAAACAACTATCGTTTTGACCACTAAACAAACCGTTTGACAAACATAGTTTGGCTTAAAATCTTACTCCACTTCTCTGCTTCTCAAAGTCGGAAACGCTTTTTAAATTGGGTCTACCGTTCTCGTGGGAGAGCGATATAATTAACCCCTCACCTGCTCTTCACTAACAGCTCTCTGTGTCAATACTGATATTCCAAAACGATACCGTTGGCTAGGATACTCGCAGACACTGCAGGGCCAAAATCATGAGGAGACACTCCTCCTACACCGTTAAGCTAGAAATGCTGTTCCAATATCAACAATTCCGCAACTGTCGCGATCGAGTTGTTTGCATAGAATTTTTGATATCTGATATCTACTTCTCTGCTACTCAAATCGGGAGTTTGGAGAAGAAATGATATTCACATCAAAAGTTACAGCAGTTTAAGTAAGAGCACCAAGATCATTTTCTGTAACATTTTGGCAAACAGTGTCCATTTTGACCAATACGTCAACAAGTTAGACAAAAAGTCAGAGTGTATGGGATATTCGTCTACTTCTCTGCTATTCATAGCTGTGTGCAGAATCAAAATATTCCATACGGAACTTACGGTACAGCTGTTTTTGTAACTGCATTACCACGTGTTTTTCAAACTTCCACAAACAACGTTCGTTTTGACCACTTTCGGAACGTTTTTGAGGAAAAAAGTCCGACAAGCTAAAATCTT
Organism: Oncorhynchus mykiss; assembly: GCF_057628025.1. NCBI lineage: Eukaryota > Metazoa > Chordata > Actinopteri > Salmoniformes > Salmonidae > Oncorhynchus > Oncorhynchus mykiss. The sequence goes on from NC_143042.1 coordinate 28,335,012, forward strand.
TCCCTGCTTCTCTGCTCTTCAGAGACTAAGTCGGATTTCAAATCGGTGCAACCAATCTGTAACTATAGCCGTTTTCGTAACCCATCGCCTCTCTTTCAAGTGTCTGTAAATCATGTCAGCAGCAAGGCAATTTATTACTTTCCAAAACAACTGTCGTTTTGACCACTAAACAAACAGTTTGACAAACATAGTTTGGCTTAAAATCTTACTCCACTTCTCTGCTTCTCAAAGGCGGAAACGCTTTTTAAATTGGGTCTACCGTTCTCGTGGGAGAGCGATTTAATTAACCCCTCACCTGCTCTTCACTAACAGCTCTCTGTGTCAATACTGATATTCCAAAACGATACCGTTGGCTAGGATACTCGCAGACGCTGCAGGGCCAAAATCATGAGGAGACACTCCTCCTACACCATTAAGCTAGAAATGCCGTTCCAATATCAACAATTCCGCAACTGTCGCGATCGAGTTGTTTGCATAGAATTTTTGATATCTGTTATACTTGTTCCGTTATTCACTTTCTTGTCCTCTTTTTGTCCTCCATCCGCTTTCATTGGATTTCTCAAGATACTAAAGTGCCCCATTGTGACATCATCACTTCCAACTGACATTCTCTGTAAGTGAAATCAAGCTACCTTTGACACAAATCAGCTAATAACTCCACTTTGCAACCACTTAGACAAAACATTTCAAGTTCCCCAGCTTCGTCTACTTCTCTGCTACTCAAATCGGGAGTTTGGAGAAGAAATGATATTCACATCAAAAGTTACAGCAGTTTAAGTAAGAGCACCAAGATCATTTTCTGTAACATTTTGGCAAACAGTGTCCATTTTGACCAATACGTCAACAAGTTAGACAAAAAGTCAGAGTGTATGGGATATTCGTCTACTTCTCTGCTATTCATAGCTGTGTGCAGAATCAAAATATTCCATACGGAACTTACGGTACAGCTGTTTTTGTAACTGCATTACCACGTGTTTTTCAAACTTCCACAAACAACGTTCGTTTTGACCACTTTCGGAACGTTTTTGAGGAAAAAAGTCCGGCAAGCTAAAATCTTCCCCTGCTTCTCTGCTCTTCAGAGACTAAGTCGGATTTCAAATCGGTGCAACCAATCTGTAACTATAGCCGTTTTCGTAACGATTCGCGTCTCTTTCAAATGTCTGTAAATCATGTCAGCAGCAAGGCAATTTATTACTTTCCAAAACAACTATCGTTTTGACCACTAAACAAACCGTTTGACAAACATAGTTTGGCTTAAAATCTTACTCCACTTCTCTGCTTCTCAAAGTCGGAAACGCTTTTTAAATTGGGTCTACCGTTCTCGTGGGAGAGCGATATAATTAACCCCTCACCTGCTCTTCACTAACAGCTCTCTGTGTCAATACTGATATTCCAAAACGATACCGTTGGCTAGGATACTCGCAGACACTGCAGGGCCAAAATCATGAGGAGACACTCCTCCTACACCGTTAAGCTAGAAATGCTGTTCCAATATCAACAATTCCGCAACTGTCGCGATCGAGTTGTTTGCATAGAATTTTTGATATCTGATATCTACTTCTCTGCTACTCAAATCGGGAGTTTGGAGAAGAAATGATATTCACATCAAAAGTTACAGCAGTTTAAGTAAGAGCACCAAGATCATTTTCTGTAACATTTTGGCAAACAGTGTCCATTTTGACCAATACGTCAACAAGTTAGACAAAAAGTCAGAGTGTATGGGATATTCGTCTACTTCTCTGCTATTCATAGCTGTGTGCAGAATCAAAATATTCCATACGGAACTTACGGTACAGCTATTTTTGTAACTGCATTACCACGTGTTTTTCAAACTTCCACAAACAACGTTCGTTTTGACCACTTTCGGAACGTTTTTGAGGAAAAAAGTCCGACAAGCTAAAATCTTTCCCTGCTTCTCTGCTCTTCAGAGACTAAGTCGGATTTCAAATCGGTGCAACCAATCTGTAACTATAGCCGTTTTCGTAACCCATCGCCTCTCTTTCAAGTGTCTGTAAATCATGTCAGCAGCAAGGCAATTTATTACTTTCCAAAACAACTATCGTTTTGACCACTAAACAAACCGTTTGACAAACATAGTTTGGCTTAAAATCTTACTCCACTTCTCTGCTTCTCAAAGTCGGAAACGCTTTTTAAATTGGGTCTACCGTTCTCGTGGGAGAGCGATATAATTAACCCCTCACCTGCTCTTCACTAACAGCTCTCTGTGTCAATACTGATATTCCAAAACGATACCGTTGGCTAGGATACTCGCAGACACTGCAGGGCCAAAATCATGAGGAGACACTCCTCCTACACCGTTAAGCTAGAAATGCTGTTCCAATATCAACAATTCCGCAACTGTCGCGATCGAGTTGTTTGCATAGAATTTTTGATATCTGATATCTACTTCTCTGCTACTCAAATCGGGAGTTTGGAGAAGAAATGATATTCACATCAAAAGTTACAGCAGTTTAAGTAAGAGCACCAAGATCATTTTCTGTAACATTTTGGCAAACAGTGTCCATTTTGACCAATACGTCAACAAGTTAGACAAAAAGTCAGAGTGTATGGGATATTCGTCTACTTCTCTGCTATTCATAGCTGTGTGCAGAATCAAAATATTCCATACGGAACTTACGGTACAGCTGTTTTTGTAACTGCATTACCACGTGTTTTTCAAACTTCCACAAACAACGTTCGTTTTGACCACTTTCGGAACGTTTTTGAGGAAAAAAGTCCGACAAGCTAAAATCTTTCCCTGCTTCTCTGCTCTTCAGAGACTAAGTCGGATTTCAAATCGGTGCAACCAATCTGTAACTATAGCCGTTTTCGTAACCCATCGCCTCTCTTTCAAGTGTCTGTAAATCATGTCAGCAGCAAGGCAATTTATTACTTTCCAAAACAACTGTCGTTTTGACCACTAAACAAACAGTTTGACAAACATAGTTTGGCTTAAAATCTTACTCCACTTCTCTGCTTCTCAAAGGCGGAAACGCTTTTTAAATTGGGTCTACCGTTCTCGTGGGAGAGCGATTTAATTAACCCCTCACCTGCTCTTCACTAACAGCTCTCTGTGTCAATACTGATATTCCAAAACGATACCGTTGGCTAGGATACTCGCAGACGCTGCAGGGCCAAAATCATGAGGAGACACTCCTCCTACACCATTAAGCTAGAAATGCCGTTCCAATATCAACAATTCCGCAACTGTCGCGATCGAGTTGTTTGCATAGAATTTTTGATATCTGTTATACTTGTTCCGTTATTCACTTTCTTGTCCTCTTTTTGTCCTCCATCCGCTTTCATTGGATTTCTCAAGATACTAAAGTGCCCCATTGTGACATCATCACTTCCAACTGACATTCTCTGTAAGTGAAATCAAGCTACCTTTGACACAAATCAGCTAATAACTCCACTTTGCAACCACTTAGACAAAACATTTCAAGTTCCCCAGCTTCGTCTACTTCTCTGCTACTCAAATCGGGAGTTTGGAGAAGAAATGATATTCACATCAAAAGTTACAGCAGTTTAAGTAAGAGCACCAAGATCATTTTCTGTAACATTTTGGCAAACAGTGTCCATTTTGACCAATACGTCAACAAGTTAGACAAAAAGTCAGAGTGTATGGGATATTCGTCTACTTCTCTGCTATTCATAGCTGTGTGCAGAATCAAAATATTCCATACGGAACTTACGGTACAGCTGTTTTTGTAACTGCATTACCACGTGTTTTTCAAACTTCCACAAACAACGTTCGTTTTGACCACTTTCGGAACGTTTTTGAGGAAAAAAGTCCGGCAAGCTAAAATCTTCCCCTGCTTCTCTGCTCTTCAGAGACTAAGTCGGATTTCAAATCGGTGCAACCAATCTGTAACTATAGCCGTTTTCGTAACCCATCGCCTCTCTTTCAAGTGTCTGTAAATCATGTCAGCAGCAAGGCAATTTATTACTTTCCAAAACAACTATCGTTTTGACCACTAAACAAACCGTTTGACAAACATAGTTTGGCTTAAAATCTTACTCCACTTCTCTGCTTCTCAAAGTCGGAAACGCTTTTTAAATTGGGTCTACCGTTCTCGTGGGAGAGCGATATAATTAACCCCTCACCTGCTCTTCACTAACAGCTCTCTGTGTCAATACTGATATTCCAAAACGATACCGTTGGCTAGGATACTCGCAGACACTACAGGGCCAAAATCATGAGGAGACACTCCTCCTACACCGTTAAGCTAGAAATGCTGTTCCAATATCAACAATTCCGCAACTGTCGCGATCGAGTTGTTTGCATAGAATTTTTGATATCTGATATCTACTTCTCTGCTACTCAAATCGGGAGTTTGGAGAAGAAATGATATTCACATCAAAAGTTACAGCAGTTTAAGTAAGAGCACCAAGATCATTTTCTGTAACATTTTGGCAAACAGTGTCCATTTTGACCAATACGTCAACAAGTTAGACAAAAAGTCAGAGTGTATGGGATATTCGTCTACTTCTCTGCTATTCATAGCTGTGTGCAGAATCAAAATATTCCATACGGAACTTACGGTACAGCTGTTTTTGTAACTGCATTACCACGTGTTTTTCAAACTTCCACAAACAACGTTCGTTTTGACCACTTTCGGAACGTTTTTGAGGAAAAAAGTCCGACAAGCTAAAATCTTTCCCTGCTTCTCTGCTCTTCAGAGACTAAGTCGGATTTCAAATCGGTGCAACCAATCTGTAACTATAGCCGTTTTCGTAACCCATCGCCTCTCTTTCAAGTGTCTGTAAATCATGTCAGCAGCAAGGCAATTTATTACTTTCCAAAACAACTATCGTTTTGACCACTAAACAAACCGTTTGACAAACATAGTTTGGCTTAAAATCTTACTCCACTTCTCTGCTTCTCAAAGTCGGAAACGCTTTTTAAATTGGGTCTACCGTTCTCGTGGGAGAGCGATATAATTAACCCCTCACCTGCTCTTCACTAACAGCTCTCTGTGTCAATACTGATATTCCAAAACGATACCGTTGGCTAGGATACTCGCAGACACTGCAGGGCCAAAATCATGAGGAGACACTCCTCCTACACCGTTAAGCTAGAAATGCTGTTCCAATATCAACAATTCCGCAACTGTCGCGATCGAGTTGTTTGCATAGAATTTTTGATATCTGATATCTACTTCTCTGCTACTCAAATCGGGAGTTTGGAGAAGAAATGATATTCACATCAAAAGTTACAGCAGTTTAAGTAAGAGCACCAAGATCATTTTCTGTAACATTTTGGCAAACAGTGTCCATTTTGACCAATACGTCAACAAGTTAGACAAAAAGTCAGAGTGTATGGGATATTCGTCTACTTCTCTGCTATTCATAGCTGTGTGCAGAATCAAAATATTCCATACGGAACTTACGGTACAGCTGTTTTTGTAACTGCATTACCACGTGTTTTTCAAACTTCCACAAACAACGTTCGTTTTGACCACTTTCGGAACGTTTTTGAGGAAAAAAGTCCGGCAAGCTAAAATCTTCCCCTGCTTCTCTGCTCTTCAGAGACTAAGTCGGATTTCAAATCGGTGCAACCAATCTGTAACTATAGCCGTTTTCGTAACGATTCGCGTCTCTTTCAAATGTCTGTAAATCATGTCAGCAGCAAGGCAATTTATTACTTTCCAAAACAACTATCGTTTTGACCACTAAACAAACCGTTTGACAAACATAGTTTGGCTTAAAATCTTACTCCACTTCTCTGCTTCTCAAAGTCGGAAACGCTTTTTAAATTGGGTCTACCGTTCTCGTGGGAGAGCGATATAATTAACCCCTCACCTGCTCTTCACTAACAGCTCTCTGTGTCAATACTGATATTCCAAAACGATACCGTTGGCTAGGATACTCGCAGACACTGCAGGGCCAAAATCATGAGGAGACACTCCTCCTACACCGTTAAGCTAGAAATGCTGTTCCAATATCAACAATTCCGCAACTGTCGCGATCGAGTTGTTTGCATAGAATTTTTGATATCTGATATCTACTTCTCTGCTACTCAAATCGGGAGTTTGGAGAAGAAATGATATTCACATCAAAAGTTACAGCAGTTTAAGTAAGAGCACCAAGATCATTTTCTGTAACATTTTGGCAAACAGTGTCCATTTTGACCAATACGTCAACAAGTTAGACAAAAAGTCAGAGTGTATGGGATATTCGTCTACTTCTCTGCTATTCATAGCTGTGTGCAGAATCAAAATATTCCATACGGAACTTACGGTACAGCTGTTTTTGTAACTGCATTACCACGTGTTTTTCAAACTTCCACAAACAACGTTCGTTTTGACCACTTTCGGAACGTTTTTGAGGAAAAAAGTCCGACAAGCTAAAATCTTTCCCTGCTTCTCTGCTCTTCAGAGACTAAGTCGGATTTCAAATCGGTGCAACCAATCTGTAACTATAGCCGTTTTCGTAACCCATCGCCTCTCTTTCAAGTGTCTGTAAATCATGTCAGCAGCAAGGCAATTTATTACTTTCCAAAACAACTATCGTTTTGACCACTAAACAAACCGTTTGACAAACATAGTTTGGCTTAAAATCTTACTCCACTTCTCTGCTTCTCAAAGTCGGAAACGCTTTTTAAATTGGGTCTACCGTTCTCGTGGGAGAGCGATATAATTAACCCCTCACCTGCTCTTCACTAACAGCTCTCTGTGTCAATACTGATATTCCAAAACGATACCGTTGGCTAGGATACTCGCAGACACTGCAGGGCCAAAATCATGAGGAGACACTCCTCCTACACCGTTAAGCTAGAAATGCTGTTCCAATATCAACAATTCCGCAACTGTCGCGATCGAGTTGTTTGCATAGAATTTTTGATATCTGATATCTACTTCTCTGCTACTCAAATCGGGAGTTTGGAGAAGAAATGATATTCACATCAAAAGTTACAGCAGTTTAAGTAAGAGCACCAAGATCATTTTCTGTAACATTTTGGCAAACAGTGTCCATTTTGACCAATACGTCAACAAGTTAGACAAAAAGTCAGAGTGTATGGGATATTCGTCTACTTCTCTGCTATTCATAGCTGTGTGCAGAATCAAAATATTCCATACGGAACTTACGGTACAGCTGTTTTTGTAACTGCATTACCACGTGTTTTTCAAACTTCCACAAACAACGTTCGTTTTGACCACTTTCGGAACGTTTTTGAGGAAAAAAGTCCGACAAGCTAAAATCTTTCCCTGCTTCTCTGCTCTTCAGAGACTAAGTCGGATTTCAAATCGGTGCAACCAATCTGTAACTATAGCCGTTTTCGTAACCCATCGCCTCTCTTTCAAGTGTCTGTAAATCATGTCAGCAGCAAGGCAATTTATTACTTTCCAAAACAACTGTCGTTTTGACCACTAAACAAACAGTTTGACAAACATAGTTTGGCTTAAAATCTTACTCCACTTCTCTGCTTCTCAAAGGCGGAAACGCTTTTTAAATTGGGTCTACCGTTCTCGTGGGAGAGCGATTTAATTAACCCCTCACCTGCTCTTCACTAACAGCTCTCTGTGTCAATACTGATATTCCAAAACGATACCGTTGGCTAGGATACTCGCAGACGCTGCAGGGCCAAAATCATGAGGAGACACTCCTCCTACACCATTAAGCTAGAAATGCCGTTCCAATATCAACAATTCCGCAACTGTCGCGATCGAGTTGTTTGCATAGAATTTTTGATATCTGTTATACTTGTTCCGTTATTCACTTTCTTGTCCTCTTTTTGTCCTCCATCCGCTTTCATTGGATTTCTCAAGATACTAAAGTGCCCCATTGTGACATCATCACTTCCAACTGACATTCTCTGTAAGTGAAATCAAGCTACCTTTGACACAAATCAGCTAATAACTCCACTTTGCAACCACTTAGACAAAACATTTCAAGTTCCCCAGCTTCGTCTACTTCTCTGCTACTCAAATCGGGAGTTTGGAGAAGAAATGATATTCACATCAAAAGTTACAGCAGTTTAAGTAAGAGCACCAAGATCATTTTCTGTAACATTTTGGCAAACAGTGTCCATTTTGACCAATACGTCAACAAGTTAGACAAAAAGTCAGAGTGTATGGGATATTCGTCTACTTCTCTGCTATTCATAGCTGTGTGCAGAATCAAAATATTCCATACGGAACTTACGGTACAGCTGTTTTTGTAACTGCATTACCACGTGTTTTTCAAACTTCCACAAACAACGTTCGTTTTGACCACTTTCGGAACGTTTTTGAGGAAAAAAGTCCGACAAGCTAAAATCTTTCCCTGCTTCTCTGCTCTTCAGAGACTAAGTCGGATTTCAAATCGGTGCAACCAATCTGTAACTATAGCCGTTTTCGTAACCCATCGCCTCTCTTTCAAGTGTCTGTAAATCATGTCAGCAGCAAGGCAATTTATTACTTTCCAAAACAACTGTCGTTTTGACCACTAAACAAACAGTTTGACAAACATAGTTTGGCTTAAAATCTTACTCCACTTCTCTGCTTCTCAAAGGCGGAAACGCTTTTTAAATTGGGTCTACCGTTCTCGTGGGAGAGCGATTTAATTAACCCCTCACCTGCTCTTCACTAACAGCTCTCTGTGTCAATACTGATATTCCAAAACGATACCGTTGGCTAGGATACTCGCAGACGCTGCAGGGCCAAAATCATGAGGAGACACTCCTCCTACACCATTAAGCTAGAAATGCCGTTCCAATATCAACAATTCCGCAACTGTCGCGATCGAGTTGTTTGCATAGAATTTTTGATATCTGTTATACTTGTTCCGTTATTCACTTTCTTGTCCTCTTTTTGTCCTCCATCCGCTTTCATTGGATTTCTCAAGATACTAAAGTGCCCCATTGTGACATCATCACTTCCAACTGACATTCTCTGTAAGTGAAATCAAGCTACCTTTGACACAAATCAGCTAATAACTCCACTTTGCAACCACTTAGACAAAACATTTCAAGTTCCCCAGCTTCGTCTACTTCTCTGCTACTCAAATCGGGAGTTTGGAGAAGAAATGATATTCACATCAAAAGTTACAGCAGTTTAAGTAAGAGCACCAAGATCATTTTCTGTAACATTTTGGCAAACAGTGTCCATTTTGACCAATACGTCAACAAGTTAGACAAAAAGTCAGAGTGTATGGGATATTCGTCTACTTCTCTGCTATTCATAGCTGTGTGCAGAATCAAAATATTCCATACGGAACTTACGGTACAGCTGTTTTTGTAACTGCATTACCACGTGTTTTTCAAACTTCCACAAACAACGTTCGTTTTGACCACTTTCGGAACGTTTTTGAGGAAAAAAGTCCGGCAAGCTAAAATCTTCCCCTGCTTCTCTGCTCTTCAGAGACTAAGTCGGATTTCAAATCGGTGCAACCAATCTGTAACTATAGCCGTTTTCGTAACGATTCGCGTCTCTTTCAAATGTCTGTAAATCATGTCAGCAGCAAGGCAATTTATTACTTTCCAAAACAACTATCGTTTTGACCACTAAACAAACCGTTTGACAAACATAGTTTGGCTTAAAATCTTACTCCACTTCTCTGCTTCTCAAAGTCGGAAACGCTTTTTAAATTGGGTCTACCGTTCTCGTGGGAGAGCGATATAATTAACCCCTCACCTGCTCTTCACTAACAGCTCTCTGTGTCAATACTGATATTCCAAAACGATACCGTTGGCTAGGATACTCGCAGACACTACAGGGCCAAAATCATGAGGAGACACTCCTCCTACACCGTTAAGCTAGAAATGCTGTTCCAATATCAACAATTCCGCAACTGTCGCGATCGAGTTGTTTGCATAGAATTTTTGATATCTGATATCTACTTCTCTGCTACTCAAATCGGGAGTTTGGAGAAGAAATGATATTCACATCAAAAGTTACAGCAGTTTAAGTAAGAGCACCAAGATCATTTTCTGTAACATTTTGGCAAACAGTGTCCATTTTGACCAATACGTCAACAAGTTAGACAAAAAGTCAGAGTGTATGGGATATTCGTCTACTTCTCTGCTATTCATAGCTGTGTGCAGAATCAAAATATTCCATACGGAACTTACGGTACAGCTGTTTTTGTAACTGCATTACCACGTGTTTTTCAAACTTCCACAAACAACGTTCGTTTTGACCACTTTCGGAACGTTTTTGAGGAAAAAAGTCCGACAAGCTAAAATCTTTCCCTGCTTCTCTGCTCTTCAGAGACTAAGTCGGATTTCAAATCGGTGCAACCAATCTGTAACTATAGCCGTTTTCGTAACCCATCGCCTCTCTTTCAAGTGTCTGTAAATCATGTCAGCAGCAAGGCAATTTATTACTTTCCAAAACAACTATCGTTTTGACCACTAAACAAACCGTTTGACAAACATAGTTTGGCTTAAAATCTTACTCCACTTCTCTGCTTCTCAAAGTCGGAAACGCTTTTTAAATTGGGTCTACCGTTCTCGTGGGAGAGCGATATAATTAACCCCTCACCTGCTCTTCACTAACAGCTCTCTGTGTCAATACTGATATTCCAAAACGATACCGTTGGCTAGGATACTCGCAGACACTGCAGGGCCAAAATCATGAGGAGACACTCCTCCTACACCGTTAAGCTAGAAATGCTGTTCCAATATCAACAATTCCGCAACTGTCGCGATCGAGTTGTTTGCATAGAATTTTTGATATCTGATATCTACTTCTCTGCTACTCAAATCGGGAGTTTGGAGAAGAAATGATATTCACATCAAAAGTTACAGCAGTTTAAGTAAGAGCACCAAGATCATTTTCTGTAACATTTTGGCAAACAGTGTCCATTTTGACCAATACGTCAACAAGTTAGACAAAAAGTCAGAGTGTATGGGATATTCGTCTACTTCTCTGCTATTCATAGCTGTGTGCAGAATCAAAATATTCCATACGGAACTTACGGTACAGCTGTTTTTGTAACTGCATTACCACGTGTTTTTCAAACTTCCACAAACAACGTTCGTTTTGACCACTTTCGGAACGTTTTTGAGGAAAAAAGTCCGACAAGCTAAAATCTTTCCCTGCTTCTCTGCTCTTCAGAGACTAAGTCGGATTTCAAATCGGTGCAACCAATCTGTAACTATAGCCGTTTTCGTAACCCATCGCCTCTCTTTCAAGTGTCTGTAAATCATGTCAGCAGCAAGGCAATTTATTACTTTCCAAAACAACTGTCGTTTTGACCACTAAACAAACAGTTTGACAAACATAGTTTGGCTTAAAATCTTACTCCACTTCTCTGCTTCTCAAAGGCGGAAACGCTTTTTAAATTGGGTCTACCGTTCTCGTGGGAGAGCGATTTAATTAACCCCTCACCTGCTCTTCACTAACAGCTCTCTGTGTCAATACTGATATTCCAAAACGATACCGTTGGCTAGGATACTCGCAGACGCTGCAGGGCCAAAATCATGAGGAGACACTCCTCCTACACCATTAAGCTAGAAATGCCGTTCCAATATCAACAATTCCGCAACTGTCGCGATCGAGTTGTTTGCATAGAATTTTTGATATCTGTTATACTTGTTCCGTTATTCACTTTCTTGTCCTCTTTTTGTCCTCCATCCGCTTTCATTGGATTTCTCAAGATACTAAAGTGCCCCATTGTGACATCATCACTTCCAACTGACATTCTCTGTAAGTGAAATCAAGCTACCTTTGACACAAATCAGCTAATAACTCCACTTTGCAACCACTTAGACAAAACATTTCAAGTTCCCCAGCTTCGTCTACTTCTCTGCTACTCAAATCGGGAGTTTGGAGAAGAAATGATATTCACATCAAAAGTTACAGCAATTTAAGTAAGAGCACCAAGATCATTTTCTGTAACATTTTGGCAAACAGTGTCCATTTTGACCAATACGTCAACAAGTTAGACAAAAAGTCAGAGTGTATGGGATATTCGTCTACTTCTCTGCTATTCATAGCTGTGTGCAGAATCAAAATATTCCATACGGAACTTACGGTACAGCTGTTTTTGTAACTGCATTACCACGTGTTTTTCAAACTTCCACAAACAACGTTCGTTTTGACCACTTTCGGAACGTTTTTGAGGAAAAAAGTCCGGCAAGCTAAAATCTTCCCCTGCTTCTCTGCTCTTCAGAGACTAAGTCGGATTTCAAATCGGTGCAACCAATCTGTAACTATAGCCGTTTTCGTAACGATTCGCGTCTCTTTCAAATGTCTGTAAATCATGTCAGCAGCAAGGCAATTTATTACTTTCCAAAACAACTATCGTTTTGACCACTAAACAAACCGTTTGACAAACATAGTTTGGCTTAAAATCTTACTCCACTTCTCTGCTTCTCAAAGTCGGAAACGCTTTTTAAATTGGGTCTACCGTTCTCGTGGGAGAGCGATATAATTAACCCCTCACCTGCTCTTCACTAACAGCTCTCTGTGTCAATACTGATATTCCAAAACGATACCGTTGGCTAGGATACTCGCAGACACTGCAGGGCCAAAATCATGAGGAGACACTCCTCCTACACCGTTAAGCTAGAAATGCTGTTCCAATATCAACAATTCCGCAACTGTCGCGATCGAGTTGTTTGCATAGAATTTTTGATATCTGATATCTACTTCTCTGCTACTCAAATCGGGAGTTTGGAGAAGAAATGATATTCACATCAAAAGTTACAGCAGTTTAAGTAAGAGCACCAAGATCATTTTCTGTAACATTTTGGCAAACAGTGTCCATTTTGACCAATACGTCAACAAGTTAGACAAAAAGTCAGAGTGTATGGGATATTCGTCTACTTCTCTGCTATTCATAGCTGTGTGCAGAATCAAAATATTCCATACGGAACTTACGGTACAGCTGTTTTTGTAACTGCATTACCACGTGTTTTTCAAACTTCCACAAACAACGTTCGTTTTGACCACTTTCGGAACGTTTTTGAGGAAAAAAGTCCGACAAGCTAAAATCTTTCCCTGCTTCTCTGCTCTTCAGAGACTAAGTCGGATTTCAAATCGGTGCAACCAATCTGTAACTATAGCCGTTTTCGTAACCCATCGCCTCTCTTTCAAGTGTCTGTAAATCATGTCAGCAGCAAGGCAATTTATTACTTTCCAAAACAACTATCGTTTTGACCACTAAACAAACAGTTTGACAAACATAGTTTGGCTTAAAATCTTACTCCACTTCTCTGCTTCTCAAAGTCGGAAACGCTTTTTAAATTGGGTCTACCGTTCTCGTGGGAGAGCGATATAATTAACCCCTCACCTGCTCTTCACTAACAGCTCTCTGTGTCAATACTGATATTCCAAAACGATACCGTTGGCTAGGATACTCGCAGACACTGCAGGGTCAAAATCATGAGGAGACACTCCTCCTACACCGTTAAGCTAGAAATGCTGTTCCAATATCAACAATTCCGCAACTGTCGCGATCGAGTTGTTTGCATAGAATTTTTGATATCTGATATCTACTTCTCTGCTACTCAAATCGGGAGTTTGGAGAAGAAATGATATTCACATCAAAAGTTACAGCAGTTTAAGTAAGAGCACCAAGATCATTTTCTGTAACATTTTGGCAAACAGTGTCCATTTTGACCAATACGTCAACAAGTTAGACAAAAAGTCAGAGTGTATGGGATATTCGTCTACTTCTCTGCTATTCATAGCTGTGTGCAGAATCAAAATATTCCATACGGAACTTACGGTACAGCTGTTTTTGTAACTGCATTACCACGTGTTTTTCAAACTTCCACAAACAACGTTCGTTTTGACCACTTTCGGAACGTTTTTGAGGAAAAAAGTCCGACAAGCTAAAATCTTTCCCTGCTTCTCTGCTCTTCAGAGACTAAGTCGGATTTCAAATCGGTGCAACCAATCTGTAACTATAGCCGTTTTCGTAACCCATCGCCTCTCTTTCAAGTGTCTGTAAATCATGTCAGCAGCAAGGCAATTTATTACTTTCCAAAACAACTATCGTTTTGACCACTAAACAAACAGTTTGACAAACATAGTTTGGCTTAAAATCTTACTCCACTTCTCTGCTTCTCAAAGTCGGAAACGCTTTTTAAATTGGGTCTACCGTTCTCGTGGGAGAGCGATATAATTAACCCCTCACCTGCTCTTCACTAACAGCTCTCTGTGTCAATACTGATATTCCAAAACGATACCGTTGGCTAGGATACTCGCAGACACTGCAGGGCCAAAATCATGAGGAGACACTCCTCCTACACCGTTAAGCTAGAAATGCTGTTCCAATATCAACAATTCCGCAACTGTCGCGATCGAGTTGTTTGCATAGAATTTTTGATATCTGATATCTACTTCTCTGCTACTCAAATCGGGAGTTTGGAGAAGAAATGATATTCACATCAAAAGTTACAGCAGTTTAAGTAAGAGCACCAAGATCATTTTCTGTAACATTTTGGCAAACAGTGTCCATTTTGACCAATACGTCAACAAGTTAGACAAAAAGTCAGAGTGTATGGGATATTCGTCTACTTCTCTGCTATTCATAGCTGTGTGCAGAATCAAAATATTCCATACGGAACTTACGGTACAGCTGTTTTTGTAACTGCATTACCACGTGTTTTTCAAACTTCCACAAACAACGTTCGTTTTGACCACTTTCGGAACGTTTTTGAGGAAAAAAGTCCGACAAGCTAAAATCTTTCCCTGCTTCTCTGCTCTTCAGAGACTAAGTCGGATTTCAAATCGGTGCAACCAATCTGTAACTATAGCCGTTTTCGTAACCCATCGCCTCTCTTTCAAGTGTCTGTAAATCATGTCAGCAGCAAGGCAATTTATTACTTTCCAAAACAACTGTCGTTTTGACCACTAAACAAACAGTTTGACAAACATAGTTTGGCTTAAAATCTTACTCCACTTCTCTGCTTCTCAAAGGCGGAAACGCTTTTTAAATTGGGTCTACCGTTCTCGTGGGAGAGCGATTTAATTAACCCCTCACCTGCTCTTCACTAACAGCTCTCTGTGTCAATACTGATATTCCAAAACGATACCGTTGGCTAGGATACTCGCAGACGCTGCAGGGCCAAAATCATGAGGAGACACTCCTCCTACACCATTAAGCTAGAAATGCCGTTCCAATATCAACAATTCCGCAACTGTCGCGATCGAGTTGTTTGCATAGAATTTTTGATATCTGTTATACTTGTTCCGTTATTCACTTTCTTGTCCTCTTTTTGTCCTCCATCCGCTTTCATTGGATTTCTCAAGATACTAAAGTGCCCCATTGTGACATCATCACTTCCAACTGACATTCTCTGTAAGTGAAATCAAGCTACCTTTGACACAAATCAGCTAATAACTCCACTTTGCAACCACTTAGACAAAACATTTCAAGTTCCCCAGCTTCGTCTACTTCTCTGCTACTCAAATCGGGAGTTTGGAGAAGAAATGATATTCACATCAAAAGTTACAGCAATTTAAGTAAGAGCACCAAGATCATTTTCTGTAACATTTTGGCAAACAGTGTCCATTTTGACCAATACGTCAACAAGTTAGACAAAAAGTCAGAGTGTATGGGATATTCGTCTACTTCTCTGCTATTCATAGCTGTGTGCAGAATCAAAATATTCCATACGGAACTTACGGTACAGCTGTTTTTGTAACTGCATTACCACGTGTTTTTCAAACTTCCACAAACAACGTTCGTTTTGACCACTTTCGGAACGTTTTTGAGGAAAAAAGTCCGGCAAGCTAAAATCTTCCCCTG
Organism: Oncorhynchus mykiss; assembly: GCF_057628025.1. Lineage (NCBI taxonomy): Eukaryota > Metazoa > Chordata > Actinopteri > Salmoniformes > Salmonidae > Oncorhynchus > Oncorhynchus mykiss. The sequence continues at coordinate 28,350,699 of NC_143042.1, forward strand.
CTTCTCTGCTCTTCAGAGACTAAGTCGGATTTCAAATCGGTGCAACCAATCTGTAACTATAGCCGTTTTCGTAACGATTCGCGTCTCTTTCAAATGTCTGTAAATCATGTCAGCAGCAAGGCAATTTATTACTTTCCAAAACAACTATCGTTTTGACCACTAAACAAACCGTTTGACAAACATAGTTTGGCTTAAAATCTTACTCCACTTCTCTGCTTCTCAAAGTCGGAAACGCTTTTTAAATTGGGTCTACCGTTCTCGTGGGAGAGCGATATAATTAACCCCTCACCTGCTCTTCACTAACAGCTCTCTGTGTCAATACTGATATTCCAAAACGATACCGTTGGCTAGGATACTCGCAGACACTGCAGGGCCAAAATCATGAGGAGACACTCCTCCTACACCGTTAAGCTAGAAATGCTGTTCCAATATCAACAATTCCGCAACTGTCGCGATCGAGTTGTTTGCATAGAATTTTTGATATCTGATATCTACTTCTCTGCTACTCAAATCGGGAGTTTGGAGAAGAAATGATATTCACATCAAAAGTTACAGCAGTTTAAGTAAGAGCACCAAGATCATTTTCTGTAACATTTTGGCAAACAGTGTCCATTTTGACCAATACGTCAACAAGTTAGACAAAAAGTCAGAGTGTATGGGATATTCGTCTACTTCTCTGCTATTCATAGCTGTGTGCAGAATCAAAATATTCCATACGGAACTTACGGTACAGCTGTTTTTGTAACTGCATTACCACGTGTTTTTCAAACTTCCACAAACAACGTTCGTTTTGACCACTTTCGGAACGTTTTTGAGGAAAAAAGTCCGACAAGCTAAAATCTTTCCCTGCTTCTCTGCTCTTCAGAGACTAAGTCGGATTTCAAATCGGTGCAACCAATCTGTAACTATAGCCGTTTTCGTAACCCATCGCCTCTCTTTCAAGTGTCTGTAAATCATGTCAGCAGCAAGGCAATTTATTACTTTCCAAAACAACTGTCGTTTTGACCACTAAACAAACAGTTTGACAAACATAGTTTGGCTTAAAATCTTACTCCACTTCTCTGCTTCTCAAAGGCGGAAACGCTTTTTAAATTGGGTCTACCGTTCTCGTGGGAGAGCGATTTAATTAACCCCTCACCTGCTCTTCACTAACAGCTCTCTGTGTCAATACTGATATTCCAAAACGATACCGTTGGCTAGGATACTCGCAGACGCTGCAGGGCCAAAATCATGAGGAGACACTCCTCCTACACCATTAAGCTAGAAATGCCGTTCCAATATCAACAATTCCGCAACTGTCGCGATCGAGTTGTTTGCATAGAATTTTTGATATCTGTTATACTTGTTCCGTTATTCACTTTCTTGTCCTCTTTTTGTCCTCCATCCGCTTTCATTGGATTTCTCAAGATACTAAAGTGCCCCATTGTGACATCATCACTTCCAACTGACATTCTCTGTAAGTGAAATCAAGCTACCTTTGACACAAATCAGCTAATAACTCCACTTTGCAACCACTTAGACAAAACATTTCAAGTTCCCCAGCTTCGTCTACTTCTCTGCTACTCAAATCGGGAGTTTGGAGAAGAAATGATATTCACATCAAAAGTTACAGCAGTTTAAGTAAGAGCACCAAGATCATTTTCTGTAACATTTTGGCAAACAGTGTCCATTTTGACCAATACGTCAACAAGTTAGACAAAAAGTCAGAGTGTATGGGATATTCGTCTACTTCTCTGCTATTCATAGCTGTGTGCAGAATCAAAATATTCCATACGGAACTTACGGTACAGCTGTTTTTGTAACTGCATTACCACGTGTTTTTCAAACTTCCACAAACAACGTTCGTTTTGACCACTTTCGGAACGTTTTTGAGGAAAAAAGTCCGGCAAGCTAAAATCTTCCCCTGCTTCTCTGCTCTTCAGAGACTAAGTCGGATTTCAAATCGGTGCAACCAATCTGTAACTATAGCCGTTTTCGTAACGATTCGCGTCTCTTTCAAATGTCTGTAAATCATGTCAGCAGCAAGGCAATTTATTACTTTCCAAAACAACTATCGTTTTGACCACTAAACAAACCGTTTGACAAACATAGTTTGGCTTAAAATCTTACTCCACTTCTCTGCTTCTCAAAGTCGGAAACGCTTTTTAAATTGGGTCTACCGTTCTCGTGGGAGAGCGATATAATTAACCCCTCACCTGCTCTTCACTAACAGCTCTCTGTGTCAATACTGATATTCCAAAACGATACCGTTGGCTAGGATACTCGCAGACACTACAGGGCCAAAATCATGAGGAGACACTCCTCCTACACCGTTAAGCTAGAAATGCTGTTCCAATATCAACAATTCCGCAACTGTCGCGATCGAGTTGTTTGCATAGAATTTTTGATATCTGATATCTACTTCTCTGCTACTCAAATCGGGAGTTTGGAGAAGAAATGATATTCACATCAAAAGTTACAGCAGTTTAAGTAAGAGCACCAAGATCATTTTCTGTAACATTTTGGCAAACAGTGTCCATTTTGACCAATACGTCAACAAGTTAGACAAAAAGTCAGAGTGTATGGGATATTCGTCTACTTCTCTGCTATTCATAGCTGTGTGCAGAATCAAAATATTCCATACGGAACTTACGGTACAGCTGTTTTTGTAACTGCATTACCACGTGTTTTTCAAACTTCCACAAACAACGTTCGTTTTGACCACTTTCGGAACGTTTTTGAGGAAAAAAGTCCGACAAGCTAAAATCTTTCCCTGCTTCTCTGCTCTTCAGAGACTAAGTCGGATTTCAAATCGGTGCAACCAATCTGTAACTATAGCCGTTTTCGTAACCCATCGCCTCTCTTTCAAGTGTCTGTAAATCATGTCAGCAGCAAGGCAATTTATTACTTTCCAAAACAACTATCGTTTTGACCACTAAACAAACCGTTTGACAAACATAGTTTGGCTTAAAATCTTACTCCACTTCTCTGCTTCTCAAAGTCGGAAACGCTTTTTAAATTGGGTCTACCGTTCTCGTGGGAGAGCGATATAATTAACCCCTCACCTGCTCTTCACTAACAGCTCTCTGTGTCAATACTGATATTCCAAAACGATACCGTTGGCTAGGATACTCGCAGACACTGCAGGGCCAAAATCATGAGGAGACACTCCTCCTACACCGTTAAGCTAGAAATGCTGTTCCAATATCAACAATTCCGCAACTGTCGCGATCGAGTTGTTTGCATAGAATTTTTGATATCTGATATCTACTTCTCTGCTACTCAAATCGGGAGTTTGGAGAAGAAATGATATTCACATCAAAAGTTACAGCAGTTTAAGTAAGAGCACCAAGATCATTTTCTGTAACATTTTGGCAAACAGTGTCCATTTTGACCAATACGTCAACAAGTTAGACAAAAAGTCAGAGTGTATGGGATATTCGTCTACTTCTCTGCTATTCATAGCTGTGTGCAGAATCAAAATATTCCATACGGAACTTACGGTACAGCTGTTTTTGTAACTGCATTACCACGTGTTTTTCAAACTTCCACAAACAACGTTCGTTTTGACCACTTTCGGAACGTTTTTGAGGAAAAAAGTCCGACAAGCTAAAATCTTTCCCTGCTTCTCTGCTCTTCAGAGACTAAGTCGGATTTCAAATCGGTGCAACCAATCTGTAACTATAGCCGTTTTCGTAACCCATCGCCTCTCTTTCAAGTGTCTGTAAATCATGTCAGCAGCAAGGCAATTTATTACTTTCCAAAACAACTGTCGTTTTGACCACTAAACAAACAGTTTGACAAACATAGTTTGGCTTAAAATCTTACTCCACTTCTCTGCTTCTCAAAGGCGGAAACGCTTTTTAAATTGGGTCTACCGTTCTCGTGGGAGAGCGATTTAATTAACCCCTCACCTGCTCTTCACTAACAGCTCTCTGTGTCAATACTGATATTCCAAAACGATACCGTTGGCTAGGATACTCGCAGACGCTGCAGGGCCAAAATCATGAGGAGACACTCCTCCTACACCATTAAGCTAGAAATGCCGTTCCAATATCAACAATTCCGCAACTGTCGCGATCGAGTTGTTTGCATAGAATTTTTGATATCTGTTATACTTGTTCCGTTATTCACTTTCTTGTCCTCTTTTTGTCCTCCATCCGCTTTCATTGGATTTCTCAAGATACTAAAGTGCCCCATTGTGACATCATCACTTCCAACTGACATTCTCTGTAAGTGAAATCAAGCTACCTTTGACACAAATCAGCTAATAACTCCACTTTGCAACCACTTAGACAAAACATTTCAAGTTCCCCAGCTTCGTCTACTTCTCTGCTACTCAAATCGGGAGTTTGGAGAAGAAATGATATTCACATCAAAAGTTACAGCAATTTAAGTAAGAGCACCAAGATCATTTTCTGTAACATTTTGGCAAACAGTGTCCATTTTGACCAATACGTCAACAAGTTAGACAAAAAGTCAGAGTGTATGGGATATTCGTCTACTTCTCTGCTATTCATAGCTGTGTGCAGAATCAAAATATTCCATACGGAACTTACGGTACAGCTGTTTTTGTAACTGCATTACCACGTGTTTTTCAAACTTCCACAAACAACGTTCGTTTTGACCACTTTCGGAACGTTTTTGAGGAAAAAAGTCCGGCAAGCTAAAATCTTCCCCTGCTTCTCTGCTCTTCAGAGACTAAGTCGGATTTCAAATCGGTGCAACCAATCTGTAACTATAGCCGTTTTCGTAACGATTCGCGTCTCTTTCAAATGTCTGTAAATCATGTCAGCAGCAAGGCAATTTATTACTTTCCAAAACAACTATCGTTTTGACCACTAAACAAACCGTTTGACAAACATAGTTTGGCTTAAAATCTTACTCCACTTCTCTGCTTCTCAAAGTCGGAAACGCTTTTTAAATTGGGTCTACCGTTCTCGTGGGAGAGCGATATAATTAACCCCTCACCTGCTCTTCACTAACAGCTCTCTGTGTCAATACTGATATTCCAAAACGATACCGTTGGCTAGGATACTCGCAGACACTGCAGGGCCAAAATCATGAGGAGACACTCCTCCTACACCGTTAAGCTAGAAATGCTGTTCCAATATCAACAATTCCGCAACTGTCGCGATCGAGTTGTTTGCATAGAATTTTTGATATCTGATATCTACTTCTCTGCTACTCAAATCGGGAGTTTGGAGAAGAAATGATATTCACATCAAAAGTTACAGCAGTTTAAGTAAGAGCACCAAGATCATTTTCTGTAACATTTTGGCAAACAGTGTCCATTTTGACCAATACGTCAACAAGTTAGACAAAAAGTCAGAGTGTATGGGATATTCGTCTACTTCTCTGCTATTCATAGCTGTGTGCAGAATCAAAATATTCCATACGGAACTTACGGTACAGCTGTTTTTGTAACTGCATTACCACGTGTTTTTCAAACTTCCACAAACAACGTTCGTTTTGACCACTTTCGGAACGTTTTTGAGGAAAAAAGTCCGACAAGCTAAAATCTTTCCCTGCTTCTCTGCTCTTCAGAGACTAAGTCGGATTTCAAATCGGTGCAACCAATCTGTAACTATAGCCGTTTTCGTAACCCATCGCCTCTCTTTCAAGTGTCTGTAAATCATGTCAGCAGCAAGGCAATTTATTACTTTCCAAAACAACTATCGTTTTGACCACTAAACAAACAGTTTGACAAACATAGTTTGGCTTAAAATCTTACTCCACTTCTCTGCTTCTCAAAGTCGGAAACGCTTTTTAAATTGGGTCTACCGTTCTCGTGGGAGAGCGATATAATTAACCCCTCACCTGCTCTTCACTAACAGCTCTCTGTGTCAATACTGATATTCCAAAACGATACCGTTGGCTAGGATACTCGCAGACACTGCAGGGCCAAAATCATGAGGAGACACTCCTCCTACACCGTTAAGCTAGAAATGCTGTTCCAATATCAACAATTCCGCAACTGTCGCGATCGAGTTGTTTGCATAGAATTTTTGATATCTGATATCTACTTCTCTGCTACTCAAATCGGGAGTTTGGAGAAGAAATGATATTCACATCAAAAGTTACAGCAGTTTAAGTAAGAGCACCAAGATCATTTTCTGTAACATTTTGGCAAACAGTGTCCATTTTGACCAATACGTCAACAAGTTAGACAAAAAGTCAGAGTGTATGGGATATTCGTCTACTTCTCTGCTATTCATAGCTGTGTGCAGAATCAAAATATTCCATACGGAACTTACGGTACAGCTGTTTTTGTAACTGCATTACCACGTGTTTTTCAAACTTCCACAAACAACGTTCGTTTTGACCACTTTCGGAACGTTTTTGAGGAAAAAAGTCCGACAAGCTAAAATCTTTCCCTGCTTCTCTGCTCTTCAGAGACTAAGTCGGATTTCAAATCGGTGCAACCAATCTGTAACTATAGCCGTTTTCGTAACCCATCGCCTCTCTTTCAAGTGTCTGTAAATCATGTCAGCAGCAAGGCAATTTATTACTTTCCAAAACAACTGTCGTTTTGACCACTAAACAAACAGTTTGACAAACATAGTTTGGCTTAAAATCTTACTCCACTTCTCTGCTTCTCAAAGGCGGAAACGCTTTTTAAATTGGGTCTACCGTTCTCGTGGGAGAGCGATTTAATTAACCCCTCACCTGCTCTTCACTAACAGCTCTCTGTGTCAATACTGATATTCCAAAACGATACCGTTGGCTAGGATACTCGCAGACGCTGCAGGGCCAAAATCATGAGGAGACACTCCTCCTACACCATTAAGCTAGAAATGCCGTTCCAATATCAACAATTCCGCAACTGTCGCGATCGAGTTGTTTGCATAGAATTTTTGATATCTGTTATACTTGTTCCGTTATTCACTTTCTTGTCCTCTTTTTGTCCTCCATCCGCTTTCATTGGATTTCTCAAGATACTAAAGTGCCCCATTGTGACATCATCACTTCCAACTGACATTCTCTGTAAGTGAAATCAAGCTACCTTTGACACAAATCAGCTAATAACTCCACTTTGCAACCACTTAGACAAAACATTTCAAGTTCCCCAGCTTCGTCTACTTCTCTGCTACTCAAATCGGGAGTTTGGAGAAGAAATGATATTCACATCAAAAGTTACAGCAATTTAAGTAAGAGCACCAAGATCATTTTCTGTAACATTTTGGCAAACAGTGTCCATTTTGACCAATACGTCAACAAGTTAGACAAAAAGTCAGAGTGTATGGGATATTCGTCTACTTCTCTGCTATTCATAGCTGTGTGCAGAATCAAAATATTCCATACGGAACTTACGGTACAGCTGTTTTTGTAACTGCATTACCACGTGTTTTTCAAACTTCCACAAACAACGTTCGTTTTGACCACTTTCGGAACGTTTTTGAGGAAAAAAGTCCGGCAAGCTAAAATCTTCCCCTGCTTCTCTGCTCTTCAGAGACTAAGTCGGATTTCAAATCGGTGCAACCAATCTGTAACTATAGCCGTTTTCGTAACGATTCGCGTCTCTTTCAAATGTCTGTAAATCATGTCAGCAGCAAGGCAATTTATTACTTTCCAAAACAACTATCGTTTTGACCACTAAACAAACCGTTTGACAAACATAGTTTGGCTTAAAATCTTACTCCACTTCTCTGCTTCTCAAAGTCGGAAACGCTTTTTAAATTGGGTCTACCGTTCTCGTGGGAGAGCGATATAATTAACCCCTCACCTGCTCTTCACTAACAGCTCTCTGTGTCAATACTGATATTCCAAAACGATACCGTTGGCTAGGATACTCGCAGACACTGCAGGGCCAAAATCATGAGGAGACACTCCTCCTACACCGTTAAGCTAGAAATGCTGTTCCAATATCAACAATTCCGCAACTGTCGCGATCGAGTTGTTTGCATAGAATTTTTGATATCTGATATCTACTTCTCTGCTACTCAAATCGGGAGTTTGGAGAAGAAATGATATTCACATCAAAAGTTACAGCAGTTTAAGTAAGAGCACCAAGATCATTTTCTGTAACATTTTGGCAAACAGTGTCCATTTTGACCAATACGTCAACAAGTTAGACAAAAAGTCAGAGTGTATGGGATATTCGTCTACTTCTCTGCTATTCATAGCTGTGTGCAGAATCAAAATATTCCATACGGAACTTACGGTACAGCTGTTTTTGTAACTGCATTACCACGTGTTTTTCAAACTTCCACAAACAACGTTCGTTTTGACCACTTTCGGAACGTTTTTGAGGAAAAAAGTCCGACAAGCTAAAATCTTTCCCTGCTTCTCTGCTCTTCAGAGACTAAGTCGGATTTCAAATCGGTGCAACCAATCTGTAACTATAGCCGTTTTCGTAACCCATCGCCTCTCTTTCAAGTGTCTGTAAATCATGTCAGCAGCAAGGCAATTTATTACTTTCCAAAACAACTGTCGTTTTGACCACTAAACAAACAGTTTGACAAACATAGTTTGGCTTAAAATCTTACTCCACTTCTCTGCTTCTCAAAGGCGGAAACGCTTTTTAAATTGGGTCTACCGTTCTCGTGGGAGAGCGATTTAATTAACCCCTCACCTGCTCTTCACTAACAGCTCTCTGTGTCAATACTGATATTCCAAAACGATACCGTTGGCTAGGATACTCGCAGACGCTGCAGGGCCAAAATCATGAGGAGACACTCCTCCTACACCATTAAGCTAGAAATGCCGTTCCAATATCAACAATTCCGCAACTGTCGCGATCGAGTTGTTTGCATAGAATTTTTGATATCTGTTATACTTGTTCCGTTATTCACTTTCTTGTCCTCTTTTTGTCCTCCATCCGCTTTCATTGGATTTCTCAAGATACTAAAGTGCCCCATTGTGACATCATCACTTCCAACTGACGTTCTCTGTAAGTGAAATCAAGCTACCTTTGACACAAATCAGCTAATAACTCCACTTTGCAACCACTTAGACAAAACATTTCAAGTTCCCCAGCTTCGTCTACTTCTCTGCTACTCAAATCGGGAGTTTGGAGAAGAAATGATATTCACATCAAAAGTTACAGCAATTTAAGTAAGAGCACCAAGATCATTTTCTGTAACATTTTGGCAAACAGTGTCCATTTTGACCAATACGTCAACAAGTTAGACAAAAAGTCAGAGTGTATGGGTTATTCGTCTACTTCTCTGCTATTCATAGCTGTGTGCAGAATCAAAATATTCCATACGGAACTTACGGTACAGCTGTTTTTGTAACTGCATTACCACGTGTTTTTCAAACTTCCACAAACAACGTTCGTTTTGACCACTTTCGGAACGTTTTTGAGGAAAAAAGTCCGGCAAGCTAAAATCTTCCCCTGCTTCTCTGCTCTTCAGAGACTAAGTCGGATTTCAAATCGGTGCAACCAATCTGTAACTATAGCCGTTTTCGTAACGATTCGCGTCTCTTTCAAACGTCTGTAAATCATGTCAGCAGCAAGGCAATTTATTACTTTCCAAAACAACTATCGTTTTGACCACTAAACAAACCGTTTGACAAACATAGTTTGGCTTAAAATCTTACTCCACTTCTCTGCTTCTCAAAGTCGGAAACGCTTTTTAAATTGGGTCTACCGTTCTCGTGGGAGAGCGATATAATTAACCCCTCACCTGCTCTTCACTAACAGCTCTCTGTGTCAATACTGATATTCCAAAACGATACCGTTGGCTAGGATACTCGCAGACACTGCAGGGCCAAAATCATGAGGAGACACTCCTCCTACACCGTTAAGCTAGAAATGCTGTTCCAATATCAACAATTCCGCAACTGTCGCGATCGAGTTGTTTGCATAGAATTTTTGATATCTGATATCTACTTCTCTGCTACTCAAATCGGGAGTTTGGAGAAGAAATGATATTCACATCAAAAGTTACAGCAGTTTAAGTAAGAGCACCAAGATCATTTTCTGTAACATTTTGGCAAACAGTGTCCATTTTGACCAATACGTCAACAAGTTAGACAAAAAGTCAGAGTGTATGGGATATTCGTCTACTTCTCTGCTATTCATAGCTGTGTGCAGAATCAAAATATTCCATACGGAACTTACGGTACAGCTGTTTTTGTAACTGCATTACCACGTGTTTTTCAAACTTCCACAAACAACGTTCGTTTTGACCACTTTCGGAACGTTTTTGAGGAAAAAAGTCCGACAAGCTAAAATCTTTCCCTGCTTCTCTGCTCTTCAGAGACTAAGTCGGATTTCAAATCGGTGCAACCAATCTGTAACTATAGCCGTTTTCGTAACCCATCGCCTCTCTTTCAAGTGTCTGTAAATCATGTCAGCAGCAAGGCAATTTATTACTTTCCAAAACAACTGTCGTTTTGACCACTAAACAAACAGTTTGACAAACATAGTTTGGCTTAAAATCTTACTCCACTTCTCTGCTTCTCAAAGGCGGAAACGCTTTTTAAATTGGGTCTACCGTTCTCGTGGGAGAGCGATTTAATTAACCCCTCACCTGCTCTTCACTAACAGCTCTCTGTGTCAATACTGATATTCCAAAACGATACCGTTGGCTAGGATACTCGCAGACGCTGCAGGGCCAAAATCATGAGGAGACACTCCTCCTACACCATTAAGCTAGAAATGCCGTTCCAATATCAACAATTCCGCAACTGTCGCGATCGAGTTGTTTGCATAGAATTTTTGATATCTGTTATACTTGTTCCGTTATTCACTTTATTGTCCTCTTTTTGTCCTCCATCCGCTTTCATTGGATTTCTCAAGATACTAAAGTGCCCCATTGTGACATCATCACTTCCAACTGACATTCTCTGTAAGTGAAATCAAGCTACCTTTGACACAAATCAGCTAATAACTCCACTTTGCAACCACTTAGACAAAACATTTCAAGTTCCCCAGCTTCGTCTACTTCTCTGCTACTCAAATCGGGAGTTTGGAGAAGAAATGATATTCACATCAAAAGTTACAGCAATTTAAGTAAGAGCACCAAGATCATTTTCTGTAACATTTTGGCAAACAGTGTCCATTTTGACCAATACGTCAACAAGTTAGACAAAAAGTCAGAGTGTATGGGTTATTCGTCTACTTCTCTGCTATTCATAGCTGTGTGCAGAATCAAAATATTCCATACGGAACTTACGGTACAGCTGTTTTTGTAACTGCATTACCACGTGTTTTTCAAACTTCCACAAACAACGTTCGTTTTGACCACTTTCGGAACGTTTTTGAGGAAAAAAGTCCGGCAAGCTAAAATCTTCCCCTGCTTCTCTGCTCTTCAGAGACTAAGTCGGATTTCAAATCGGTGCAACCAATCTGTAACTATAGCCGTTTTCGTAACGATTCGCGTCTCTTTCAAACGTCTGTAAATCATGTCAGCAGCAAGGCAATTCATTACTTTCCAAAACAACTATCGTTTTGACCACTAAACAAACCGTTTGACAAACATAGTTTGGCTTAAAATCTTACTCCACTTCTCTGCTTCTCAAAGTCGGAAACGGTTTTTAAATTGGGTCTACCGTTCTCGGGGGAGAGCAATTTAATTAACCCCTCACCTGCTCTTCACTAACAGCTCTCTGTGTCAATACTGATATTCCAAAACGATACCGTTGGCTAGGATACTCGCAGACACTGCAGGGCCAAAATCATGAGGAGACACTCCTCCTACACCGTTAAGCTAGAAATGCTGTTCCAATATCAACAATTCCGCAACTGTCGCGATCGAGTTGTTTGCATAGAATTTTTGATATCTGATATCTACTTCTCTGCTACTCAAATCGGGAGTTTGGAGAAGAAATGATATTCACATCAAAAGTTACAGCAGTTTAAGTAAGAGCACCAAGATCATTTTCTGTAACATTTTGGCAAACAGTGTCCATTTTGACCAATACGTCAACAAGTTAGACAAAAAGTCAGAGTGTATGGGATATTCGTCTACTTCTCTGCTATTCATAGCTGTGTGCAGAATCAAAATATTCCATACGGAACTTACGGTACAGCTGTTTTTGTAACTGCATTACCACGTGTTTTTCAAACTTCCACAAACAACGTTCGTTTTGACCACTTTCGGAACGTTTTTGAGGAAAAAAGTCCGACAAGCTAAAATCTTTCCCTGCTTCTCTGCTCTTCAGAGACTAAGTCGGATTTCAAATCGGTGCAACCAATCTGTAACTATAGCCGTTTTCGTAACCCATCGCCTCTCTTTCAAGTGTCTGTAAATCATGTCAGCAGCAAGGCAATTTATTACTTTCCAAAACAACTGTCGTTTTGACCACTAAACAAACAGTTTGACAAACATAGTTTGGCTTAAAATCTTACTCCACTTCTCTGCTTCTCAAAGGCGGAAACGCTTTTTAAATTGGGTCTACCGTTCTCGTGGGAGAGCGATTTAATTAACCCCTCACCTGCTCTTCACTAACAGCTCTCTGTGTCAATACTGATATTCCAAAACGATACCGTTGGCTAGGATACTCGCAGACGCTGCAGGGCCAAAATCATGAGGAGACACTCCTCCTACACCATTAAGCTAGAAATGCCGTTCCAATATCAACAATTCCGCAACTGTCGCGATCGAGTTGTTTGCATAGAATTTTTGATATCTGTTATACTTGTTCCGTTATTCACTTTATTGTCCTCTTTTTGTCCTCCATCCGCTTTCATTGGATTTCTCAAGATACTAAAGTGCCCCATTGTGACATCATCACTTCCAACTGACATTCTCTGTAAGTGAAATCAAGCTACCTTTGACACAAATCAGCTAATAACTCCACTTTGCAACCACTTAGACAAAACATTTCAAGTTCCCCAGCTTCGTCTACTTCTCTGCTACTCAAATCGGGAGTTTGGAGAAGAAATGATATTCACATCAAAAGTTACAGCAATTTAAGTAAGAGCACCAAGATCATTTTCTGTAACATTTTGGCAAACAGTGTCCATTTTGACCAATACGTCAACAAGTTAGACAAAAAGTCAGAGTGTATGGGTTATTCGTCTACTTCTCTGCTATTCATAGCTGTGTGCAGAATCAAAATATTCCATACGGAACTTACGGTACAGCTGTTTTTGTAACTGCATTACCACGTGTTTTTCAAACTTCCACAAACAACGTTCGTTTTGACCACTTTCGGAACGTTTTTGAGGAAAAAAGTCCGACAAGCTAAAATCTTCCCCTGCTTCTCTGCTCTTCAGAGACTAAGTCGGATTTCAAATCGGTGCAACCAATCTGTAACTATAGCCGTTTTCGTAACCCATCGACTCTCTTTCAAGTGTCTGTAAATCATGTCAGCAGCAAGGCAATTCATTACTTTCCAAAACAACTATCGTTTTGACCACTAAACAAACCGTTTGACAAACATAGTTTGGCTTAAAATCTTACTCCACTTCTCTGCTTCTCAAAGTCGGAAACGGTTTTTAAATTGGGTCTACCGTTCTCGGGGGAGAGCAATTTAATTAACCCCTCACCTGCTCTTCACTAACAGCTCTCTGTGTCAATACTGATATTCCAAAACGATACCGTTGGCTAGGATACTCGCAGACGCTGCAGGGCCAAAATCACGAGGAGACACTCCTCCTACACCGTTAAGCTAGAAATGCCGTTCCAATATCAACAATTCCGCAACTGTCGCGATCGAGTTGTTTGCATAGAATTTTTGATATCTGTTATACTTGTTCCGTTATTCACTTTCTTGTCCTCTTTTTGTCCTTCATCCGCTTTCATTGGATTTCTCAAGATACTAAAGTGCCCCATTGTGACATCATCACTTCCAACTGACATTCTCTGTAAGTGAAATCAAGCTACCTTTGACACAAATCAGCTAATAACCACTTTGCAACCACTTAGACAAAACATTTCAAGTTCCCCAGCTTCGTCTACTTCTCTGCTACTCAAATCGGGAGTTTGGAGAAGAAATGATATTCACATCAAAAGTTACAGCAGTTTAAGTAAGAGCACCAAGATCATTTTCTGTAACATTTTGGCAAACAGTGTCCATTTTGACCAATACGTCAACAAGTTAGACAAAAAGTCAGAGTGTATGGGATATTCGTCTACTTCTCTGCTATTCATAGCTGTGTGCAGAATCAAAATATTCCATACGGAACTTACGGTACAGCTGTTTTTGTAACTGCATTACCACGTGTTTTTCAAACTTCCACAAACAACGTTCGTTTTGACCACTTTCGGAACGTTTTTGAGGAAAAAAGTCCGAAAAGCTAAAATCTTTCCCTGCTTCTCTGCTCTTCAGAGACTAAGTCGGATTTCAAATCGGTGCAACCAATCTGTAACTATAGCCGTTTTCGTAACCCATCGCCTCTCTTTCAAGTGTCTGTAAATCATGTCAGCAGCAAGGCAATTTATTACTTTCCAAAACAACTGTCGTTTTGACCACTAAACAAACAGTTTGACAAACATAGTTTGGCTTAAAATCTTACTCCACTTCTCTGCTTCTCAAAGGCGGAAACGCTTTTTAAATTGGGTCTACCGTTCTCGTGGGAGAGCGATTTAATTAACCCCTCACCTGCTCTTCACTAACAGCTCTCTGTGTCAATACTGATATTCCAAAACGATACCGTTGGCTAGGATACTCGCAGACGCTGCAGGGCCAAAATCATGAGGAGACACTCCTCCTACACCATTAAGCTAGAAATGCCGTTCCAATATCAACAATTCCGCAACTGTCGCGATCGAGTTGTTTGCATAGAATTTTTGATATCTGTTATACTTGTTCCGTTATTCACTTTCTTGTCCTCTTTTTGTCCTCCATCCGCTTTCATTGGATTTCTCAAGATACTAAAGTGCCCCATTGTGACATCATCACTTCCAACTGACATTCTCTGTAAGTGAAATCAAGCTACCTTTGACACAAATCAGCTAATAACTCCACTTTGCAACCACTTAGACAAAACATTTCAAGTTCCCCAGCTTCGTCTACTTCTCTGCTACTCAAATCGGGAGTTTGGAGAAGAAATGATATTCACATCAAAAGTTACAGCAGTTTAAGTAAGAGCACCAAGATCATTTTCTGTAACATTTTGGCAAACAGTGTCCATTTTGACCAATACGTCAACAAGTTAGACAAAAAGTCAGAGTGTATGGGATATTCGTCTACTTCTCTGCTATTCATAGCTGTGTGCAGAATCAAAATATTCCATACGGAACTTACGGTACAGCTGTTTTTGTAACTGCATTACCACGTGTTTTTCAAACTTCCACAAACAACGTTCGTTTTGACCACTTTCGGAACGTTTTTGAGGAAAAAAGTCCGAAAAGCTAAAATCTTTCCCTGCTTCTCTGCTCTTCAGAGACTAAGTCGGATTTCAAATCGGTGCAACCAATCTGTAACTATAGCCGTTTTCGTAACCCATCGCCTCTCTTTCAAGTGTCTGTAAATCATGTCAGCAGCAAGGCAATTTATTACTTTCCAAAACAACTGTCGTTTTGACCACTAAACAAACAGTTTGACAAACATAGTTTGGCTTAAAATCTTACTCCACTTCTCTGCTTCTCAAAGGCGGAAACGCTTTTTAAATTGGGTCTACCGTTCTCGTGGGAGAGCGATTTAATTAACCCCTCACCTGCTCTTCACTAACAGCTCTCTGTGTCAATACTGATATTCCAAAACGATACCGTTGGCTAGGATACTCGCAGACGCTGCAGGGCCAAAATCATGAGGAGACACTCCTCCTACACCATTAAGCTAGAAATGCCGTTCCAATATCAACAATTCCGCAACTGTCGCGATCGAGTTGTTTGCATAGAATTTTTGATATCTGTTATACTTGTTCCGTTATTCACTTTCTTGTCCTCTTTTTGTCCTCCATCCGCTTTCATTGGATTTCTCAAGATACTAAAGTGCCCCATTGTGACATCATCACTTCCAACTGACATTCTCTGTAAGTGAAATCAAGCTACCTTTGACACAAATCAGCTAATAACTCCACTTTGCAACCACTTAGACAAAACATTTCAAGTTCCCCAGCTTCGTCTACTTCTCTGCTACTCAAATCGGGAGTTTGGAGAAGAAATGATATTCACATCAAAAGTTACAGCAGTTTAAGTAAGAGCACCAAGATCATTTTCTGTAACATTTTGGCAAACAGTGTCCATTTTGACCAATACGTCAACAAGTTAGACAAAAAGTCAGAGTGTATGGGATATTCGTCTACTTCTCTGCTATTCATAGCTGTGTGCAGAATCAAAATATTCCATACGGAACTTACGGTACAGCTGTTTTTGTAACTGCATTACCACGTGTTTTTCAAACTTCCACAAACAACGTTCGTTTTGACCACTTTCGGAACGTTTTTGAGGAAAAAAGTCCGACAAGCTAAAATCTTCCCCTGCTTCTCTGCTCTTCAGAGACTAAGTCGGATTTCAAATCGGTGCAACCAATCTGTAACTATAGCCGTTTTCGTAACGATTCGCGTCTCTTTCAAATGTCTGTAAATCATGTCAGCAGCAAGGCAATTTATTACTTTCCAAAACAACTATCGTTTTGACCACTAAACAAACCGTTTGACAAACATAGTTTGGCTTAAAATCTTACTCCACTTCTCTGCTTCTCAAAGTCGGAAACGCTTTTTAAATTGGGTCTACCGTTCTCGTGGGAGAGCGATATAATTAACCCCTCACCTGCTCTTCACTAACAGCTCTCTGTGTCAATACTGATATTCCAAAACGATACCGTTGGCTAGGATACTCGCAGACACTGCAGGGCCAAAATCATGAGGAGACACTCCTCCTACACCGTTAAGCTAGAAATGCTGTTCCAATATCAACAATTCCGCAACTGTCGCGATCGAGTTGTTTGCATAGAATTTTTGATATCTGATATCTACTTCTCTGCTACTCAAATCGGGAGTTTGGAGAAGAAATGATATTCACATCAAAAGTTACAGCAGTTTAAGTAAGAGCACCAAGATCATTTTCTGTAACATTTTGGCAAACAGTGTCCATTTTGACCAATACGTCAACAAGTTAGACAAAAAGTCAGAGTGTATGGGATATTCGTCTACTTCTCTGCTATTCATAGCTGTGTGCAGAATCAAAATATTCCATACGGAACTTACGGTACAGCTGTTTTTGTAACTGCATTACCACGTGTTTTTCAAACTTCCACAAACAACGTTCGTTTTGACCACTTTCGGAACGTTTTTGAGGAAAAAAGTCCGACAAGCTAAAATCTTTCCCTGCTTCTCTGCTCTTCAGAGACTAAGTCGGATTTCAAATCGGTGCAACCAATCTGTAACTATAGCCGTTTTCGTAACCCATCGCCTCTCTTTCAAGTGTCTGTAAATCATGTCAGCAGCAAGGCAATTTATTACTTTCCAAAACAACTGTCGTTTTGACCACTAAACAAACAGTTTGACAAACATAGTTTGGCTTAAAATCTTACTCCACTTCTCTGCTTCTCAAAGGCGGAAACGCTTTTTAAATTGGGTCTACCGTTCTCGTGGGAGAGCGATTTAATTAACCCCTCACCTGCTCTTCACTAACAGCTCTCTGTGTCAATACTGATATTCCAAAACGATACCGTTGGCTAGGATACTCGCAGACGCTGCAGGGCCAAAATCATGAGGAGACACTCCTCCTACACCATTAAGCTAGAAATGCCGTTCCAATATCAACAATTCCGCAACTGTCGCGATCGAGTTGTTTGCATAGAATTTTTGATATCTGTTATACTTGTTCCGTTATTCACTTTCTTGTCCTCTTTTTGTCCTCCATCCGCTTTCATTGGATTTCTCAAGATACTAAAGTGCCCCATTGTGACATCATCACTTCCAACTGACATTCTCTGTAAGTGAAATCAAGCTACCTTTGACACAAATCAGCTAATAACTCCACTTTGCAACCACTTAGACAAAACATTTCAAGTTCCCCAGCTTCGTCTACTTCTCTGCTACTCAAATCGGGAGTTTGGAGAAGAAATGATATTCACATCAAAAGTTACAGCAGTTTAAGTAAGAGCACCAAGATCATTTTCTGTAACATTTTGGCAAACAGTGTCCATTTTGACCAATACGTCAACAAGTTAGACAAAAAGTCAGAGTGTATGGGATATTCGTCTACTTCTCTGCTATTCATAGCTGTGTGCAGAATCAAAATATTCCATACGGAACTTACGGTACAGCTGTTTTTGTAACTGCATTACCACGTGTTTTTCAAACTTCCACAAACAACGTTCGTTTTGACCACTTTCGGAACGTTTTTGAGGAAAAAAGTCCGGCAAGCTAAAATCTTCCCCTGCTTCTCTGCTCTTCAGAGACTAAGTCGGATTTCAAATCGGTGCAACCAATCTGTAACTATAGCCGTTTTCGTAACGATTCGCGTCTCTTTCAAATGTCTGTAAATCATGTCAGCAGCAAGGCAATTTATTACTTTCCAAAACAACTATCGTTTTGACCACTAAACAAACAGTTTGACAAACATAGTTTGGCTTAAAATCTTACTCCACTTCTCTGCTTCTCAAAGGCGGAAACGCTTTTTAAATTGGGTCTACCGTTCTCGTGGGAGAGTGATTTAATTAACCCCTCACCTGCTCTTCACTAACAGCTCCCTGTGTCAATACTGATATTCCAAAACGATACCGTTGGCTAGGATACTCGCAGACGCTGCAGGGCCAAAATCATGAGGAGACACTCCTCCTACACCGTTAAGCTAGAAATGCCGTTCCAATATCAACAATTCCGCAACTGTCGCGATCGAGTTGTTTGCATAGAATTTTTGATATCTGTTATACTTGTTCCGTTATTCACTTTCTTGTCCTCTTTTTGTCCTCCATCCGCTTTCATTGGATTTCTCAAGATACTAAAGTGCCCCATTGTGACATCATCACTTCCAACTGACATTCTCTGTAAGTGAAATCAAGCTACCTTTGACACAAATCAGCTAATAACTCCACTTTGCAACCACTTAGACAAAACATTTCAAGTTCCCCAGCTTCGTCTACTTCTCTGCTACTCAAATCGGGAGTTTGGAGAAGAAATGATATTCACATCAAAAGTTACAGCAGTTTAAGTAAGAGCACCAAGATCATTTTCTGTAACATTTTGGCAAACAGTGTCCATTTTGACCAATACGTCAACAAGTTAGACAAAAAGTCAGAGTGTATGGGATATTCGTCTACTTCTCTGCTATTCATAGCTGTGTGCAGAATCAAAATATTCCATACGGAACTTACGGTACAGCTGTTTTTGTAACTGCATTACCACGTGTTTTTCAAACTTCCACAAACAACGTTCGTT
Source organism: Oncorhynchus mykiss (assembly GCF_057628025.1). NCBI lineage: Eukaryota > Metazoa > Chordata > Actinopteri > Salmoniformes > Salmonidae > Oncorhynchus > Oncorhynchus mykiss. The sequence goes on from NC_143042.1 coordinate 28,369,906, forward strand.
TTGACCACTTTCGGAACGTTTTTGAGGAAAAAAGTCCGACAAGCTAAAATCTTTCCCTGCTTCTCTGCTCTTCAGAGACTAAGTCGGATTTCAAATCGGTGCAACCAATCTGTAACTATAGCCGTTTTCGTAACCCATCGCCTCTCTTTCAAGTGTCTGTAAATCATGTCAGCAGCAAGGCAATTTATTACTTTCCAAAACAACTGTCGTTTTGACCACTAAACAAACAGTTTGACAAACATAGTTTGGCTTAAAATCTTACTCCACTTCTCTGCTTCTCAAAGGCGGAAACGCTTTTTAAATTGGGTCTACCGTTCTCGTGGGAGAGTGATTTAATTAACCCCTCACCTGCTCTTCACTAACAGCTCCCTGTGTCAATACTGATATTCCAAAACGATACCGTTGGCTAGGATACTCGCAGACGCTGCAGGGCCAAAATCATGAGGAGACACTCCTCCTACACCGTTAAGCTAGAAATGCCGTTCCAATATCAACAATTCCGCAACTGTCGCGATCGAGTTGTTTGCATAGAATTTTTGATATCTGTTATACTTGTTCCGTTATTCACTTTCTTGTCCTCTTTTTGTCCTCCATCCGCTTTCATTGGATTTCTCAAGATACTAAAGTGCCCCATTGTGACATCATCACTTCCAACTGACATTCTCTGTAAGTGAAATCAAGCTACCTTTGACACAAATCAGCTAATAACTCCACTTTGCAACCACTTAGACAAAACATTTCAAGTTCCCCAGCTTCGTCTACTTCTCTGCTACTCAAATCGGGAGTTTGGAGAAGAAATGATATTCACATCAAAAGTTACAGCAGTTTAAGTAAGAGCACCAAGATCATTTTCTGTAACATTTTGGCAAACAGTGTCCATTTTGACCAATACGTCAACAAGTTAGACAAAAAGTCAGAGTGTATGGGATATTCGTCTACTTCTCTGCTATTCATAGCTGTGTGCAGAATCAAAATATTCCATACGGAACTTACGGTACAGCTGTTTTTGTAACTGCATTACCACGTGTTTTTCAAACTTCCACAAACAACGTTCGTTTTGACCACTTTCGGAACGTTTTTGAGGAAAAAAGTCCGGCAAGCTAAAATCTTCCCCTGCTTCTCTGCTCTTCAGAGACTAAGTCGGATTTCAAATCGGTGCAACCAATCTGTAACTATAGCCGTTTTCGTAACGATTCGCGTCTCTTTCAAATGTCTGTAAATCATGTCAGCAGCAAGGCAATTTATTACTTTCCAAAACAACTATCGTTTTGACCACTAAACAAACAGTTTGACAAACATAGTTTGGCTTAAAATCTTACTCCACTTCTCTGCTTCTCAAAGGCGGAAACGCTTTTTAAATTGGGTCTACCGTTCTCGTGGGAGAGCGATTTAATTAACCCCTCACCTGCTCTTCACTAACAGCTCTCTGTGTCAATACTGATATTCCAAAACGATACCGTTGGCTAGGATACTCGCAGACGCTGCAGGGCCAAAATCATGAGGAGACACTCCTCCTACACCATTAAGCTAGAAATGCCGTTCCAATATCAACAATTCCGCAACTGTCGCGATCGAGTTGTTTGCATAGAATTTTTGATATCTGTTATACTTGTTCCGTTATTCACTTTCTTGTCCTCTTTTTGTCCTCCATCCGCTTTCATTGGATTTCTCAAGATACTAAAGTGCCCCATTGTGACATCATCACTTCCAACTGACATTCTCTGTAAGTGAAATCAAGCTACCTTTGACACAAATCAGCTAATAACTCCACTTTGCAACCACTTAGACAAAACATTTCAAGTTCCCCAGCTTCGTCTACTTCTCTGCTACTCAAATCGGGAGTTTGGAGAAGAAATGATATTCACATCAAAAGTTACAGCAGTTTAAGTAAGAGCACCAAGATCATTTTCTGTAACATTTTGGCAAACAGTGTCCATTTTGACCAATACGTCAACAAGTTAGACAAAAAGTCAGAGTGTATGGGATATTCGTCTACTTCTCTGCTATTCATAGCTGTGTGCAGAATCAAAATATTCCATACGGAACTTACGGTACAGCTGTTTTTGTAACTGCATTACCACGTGTTTTTCAAACTTCCACAAACAACGTTCGTTTTGACCACTTTCGGAACGTTTTTGAGGAAAAAAGTCCGGCAAGCTAAAATCTTCCCCTGCTTCTCTGCTCTTCAGAGACTAAGTCGGATTTCAAATCGGTGCAACCAATCTGTAACTATAGCCGTTTTCGTAACGATTCGCGTCTCTTTCAAATGTCTGTAAATCATGTCAGCAGCAAGGCAATTTATTACTTTCCAAAACAACTATCGTTTTGACCACTAAACAAACAGTTTGACAAACATAGTTTGGCTTAAAATCTTACTCCACTTCTCTGCTTCTCAAAGGCGGAAACGCTTTTTAAATTGGGTCTACCGTTCTCGTGGGAGAGTGATTTAATTAACCCCTCACCTGCTCTTCACTAACAGCTCCCTGTGTCAATACTGATATTCCAAAACGATACCGTTGGCTAGGATACTCGCAGACGCTGCAGGGCCAAAATCATGAGGAGACACTCCTCCTACACCGTTAAGCTAGAAATGCCGTTCCAATATCAACAATTCCGCAACTGTCGCGATCGAGTTGTTTGCATAGAATTTTTGATATCTGTTATACTTGTTCCGTTATTCACTTTCTTGTCCTCTTTTTGTCCTCCATCCGCTTTCATTGGATTTCTCAAGATACTAAAGTGCCCCATTGTGACATCATCACTTCCAACTGACATTCTCTGTAAGTGAAATCAAGCTACCTTTGACACAAATCAGCTAATAACTCCACTTTGCAACCACTTAGACAAAACATTTCAAGTTCCCCAGCTTCGTCTACTTCTCTGCTACTCAAATCGGGAGTTTGGATAAGAAATGATATTCACATCAAAAGTTACAGCAGTTTAAGTAAGAGCACCAAGATCATTTTCTGTAACATTTTGGCAAACAGTGTCCATTTTGACCAATACGTCAACAAGTTAGACAAAAAGTCAGAGTGTATGGGATATTCGTCTACTTCTCTGCTATTCATAGCTGTGTGCAGAATCAAAATATTCCATACGGAACTTACGGTACAGCTGTTTTTGTAACTGCATTACCACGTTGTTTTTCAAACTTCCACAAACAACGTTCGTTTTGACCACTTTCGGAACGTTTTTGAGGAAAAAAGTCCGGCAAGCTAAAATCTTCCCCTGCTTCTCTGCTCTTCAGAGACTAAGTCGGATTTCAAATCGGTGCAACCAATCTGTAACTATAGCCGTTTTCATAACGATTCGTGGCTCTTTCAAATGTCTGTAAATCATGTCAGCAGCAAGGCAATTTATTACTTTCCAAAACAACTATCGTTTTGACCACTAAACAAACAGTTTGACAAACATAGTTTGGCTTAAAATCTTACTCCACTTCTCTGCTTCTCAAAGTCGGAAACGCTTTTTAAATTGGGTCTACCGTTCTCGTGGGAGAGCGATTTAATTAACCCCTCACCTGCTCTTCACTAACAGCTCTCTGTGTCAATACTGATATTCCAAAACGATACTGTTGGCTAGGATACTCGCAGACACTGCAGGGCCAAAATCATGAGGAGACACTCCTCCTACACCGTTAAGCTAGAAATGCTGTTCCAATATCAACAATTCCGCAACTGTCGCGATCGAGTTGTTTGCATAGAATTTTTGATATCTGAAATCTACTTCTCTGCTACTCAAATCGCGAGTTTGGAGAAGAAATGATATTCACATCAAAAGTTACAGCAGTTTAAGTAAGAGCACCAAGATCATTTTCTGTAACATTTTGGCAAACAGTGTCCATTTTGACCAATACGTCAACAAGTTAGACAAAAAGTCAGAGTGTATGGGATATTCGTCTACTTCTCTGCTATTCATAGCTGTGTGCAGAATCAAAATATTCCATACGGAACTTACGGTACAGCTGTTTTTGTAACTGCATTACCACGTGTTTTTCAAACTTCCACAAACAACGTTCGTTTTGACCACTTTCGGAACGTTTTTGAGGAAAAAAGTCCGGCAAGCTAAAATCTTCCCCTGCTTCTCTGCTCTTCAGAGACTAAGTCGGATTTCAAATCGGTGCAACCAATCTGTAACTATAGCCGTTTTCGTAACCCATCGCGTCTCTTTCAAATGTCTGTAAATCATGTCAGCAGCAAGGCAATTTATTACTTTCCAAAACAACTATCGTTTTGACCACTAAACAAACAGTTTGACAAACATAGTTTGGCTTAAAATCTTACTCCACTTCTCTGCTTCTCAAAGGCGGAAACGCTTTTTAAATTGGGTCTACCGTTCTCGTGGGAGAGCGATTTAATTAACCCCTCACCTGCTCTTCACTAACAGCTCTCTGTGTCAATACTGATATTCCAAAACGATACCGTTGGCTAGGATACTCGCAGACACTGCAGGGCCAAAATCATGAGGAGACACTCCTCCTACACCGTTAAGCTAGAAATGCTGTTCCAATATCAACAATTCCGCAACTGTCGCGATCGAGTTGTTTGCATAGAATTTTTGATATCTGATATCTACTTCTCTGCTACTCAAATCGGGAGTTTGGAGAAGAAATGATATTCACATCAAAAGTTACAGCAGTTTAAGTAAGAGCACCAAGATCATTTTCTGTAACATTTTGGCAAACAGTGTCCATTTTGACCAATACGTCAACAAGTTAGACAAAAAGTCAGAGTGTATGGGATATTCGTCTACTTCTCTGCTATTCATAGCTGTGTGCAGAATCAAAATATTCCATACGGAACTTACGGTACAGCTGGTTTTTGTAACTGCATTACCACGTGTTTTTCAAACTTCCACAAACAACGTTCGTTTTGACCACTTTCGGAACGTTTTTGAGGAAAAAAGTCCGACAAGCTAAAATCTTCCCCTGCTTCTCTGCTCTTCAGAGACTAAGTCGGATTTCAAATCGGTGCAACCAATCTGTAACTATAGCCGTTTTCGTAACCCATCGCGTCTCTTTCAAATGTCTGTAAATCATGTCAGCAGCAAGGCAATTTATTACTTTCCAAAACAACTATCGTTTTGACCACTAAACAAACAGTTTGACAAACATAGTTTGGCTTAAAATCTTACTCCACTTCTCTGCTTCTCAAAGGCGGAAACGCTTTTTAAATTGGGTCTACCGTTCTCGTGGGAGAGTGATTTAATTAACCCCTCACCTGCTCTTCACTAACAGCTCTCTGTGTCAATACTGATATTCCAAAACGATACCGTTGGCTAGGATACTCGCAGACGCTGCAGGGCCAAAATCATGAGGAGACACTCCTCCTACACCGTTAAGCTAGAAATGCCGTTCCAATATCAACAATTCCGCAACTGTCGCGATCGAGTTGTTTGCATAGAATTTTTGATATCTGTTATACTTGTTCCGTTATTCACTTTCTTGTCCTCTTTTTGTCCTCCATCCGCTTTCATTGGATTTCTCAAGATACTAAAGTGCCCCATTGTGACATCATCACTTCCAACTGACATTCTCTGTAAGTGAAATCAAGCTACCTTTGACACAAATCAGCTAATAACTCCACTTTGCAACCACTTAGACAAAACATTTCAAGTTCCCCAGCTTCGTCTACTTCTCTGCTACTCAAATCGGGAGTTTGGAGAAGAAATGATATTCACATCAAAAGTTACAGCAGTTTAAGTAAGAGCACCAAGATCATTTTCTGTAACATTTTGGCAAACAGTGTCCATTTTGACCAATACGTCAACAAGTTAGACAAAAAGTCAGAGTGTATGGGATATTCGTCTACTTCTCTGCTATTCATAGCTGTGTGCAGAATCAAAATATTCCATACGGAACTTACGGTACAGCTGTTTTTGTAACTGCATTACCACGTGTTGTTCAAACTTCCACAAACAACGTTCGTTTTGACCACTTTCGGAACGTTTTTGAGGAAAAAAGTCAGACAAGCTAAAATCTTCCCCTGCTTCTCTGCTCTTCAGAGACTAAGTCGGATTTCAAATCGGTGCAACCAATCTGTAACTATAGCCGTTTTCGTAACCCATCGCCTCTCTTTCAAGTGTCTGTAAATCATGTCAGCAGCAAGGCAATTTATTACTTTCCAAAACAACTATCGTTTTGACCACTAAACAAACAGTTTGACAAACATAGTTTGGCTTAAAATCTTACTCCACTTCTCTGCTTCTCAAAGTCGGAAACGCTTTTTAAATTGGGTCTACCGTTCTCGTGGGAGAGCGATTTAATTAACCCCTCACCTGCTCTTCACTAACAGCTCTCTGTGTCAATACTGATATTCCAAAACGATACCGTTGGCTAGGATACTCGCAGACACTGCATTGCCAAAATCATGAGGAGACACTCCTCCTACACCGTTAAGCTAGAAATGCTGTTCCAATATCAACAATTCCGCAACTGTCGCGATCGAGTTGTTTGCATAGAATTTTTGATATCTGAAATCTACTTCTCTGCTACTCAAATCGGGAGTTTGGAGAAGAAATGATATTCACATCAAAAGTTACAGCAGTTTAAGTAAGAGCACCAAGATCATTTTCTGTAACATTTTGGCAAACAGTGTCCATTTTGACCAATACGTCAACAAGTTAGACAAAAAGTCAGAGTGTATGGGATATTCGTCTACTTCTCTGCTATTCATAGCTGTGTGCAGAATCAAAATATTCCATACGGAACTTACGGTACAGCTGTTTTTGTAACTGCATTACCACGTGTTTTTCAAACTTCCACAAACAACGTTCGTTTTGACCACTTTCGGAATGTTTTTGAGGAAAAAAGTCCGGCAAGCTAAAATCTTCCCCTGCTTCTCTGCTCTTCAGAGACTAAGTCGGATTTCAAATCGGTGCAACCAATCTGTAACTATAGCCGTTTTCGTAACCCATCACGTCTCTTTCAAATGTCTGTAAATCATGTCAGCAGCAAGGCAATTTATTACTTTCCAAAACAACTATCGTTTTGACCACTAAACAAACAGTTTGACAAACATAGTTTGGCTTAAAATCTTACTCCACTTCTCTGCTTCTCAAAGGCGGAAACGCTTTTTAAATTGGGTCTACCGTTCTCGTGGGAGAGTGATTTAATTAACCCCTCACCTGCTCTTCACTAACAGCTCTCTGTGTCAATACTGATATTCCAAAACGATACCGTTGGCTAGGATACTCGCAGACGCTGCAGGGCCAAAATCATGAGGAGACACTCCTCCTACACCGTTAAGCTAGAAATGCCGTTCCAATATCAACAATTCCGCAACTGTCGCGATCGAGTTGTTTGCATAGAATTTTTGATATCTGTTATACTTGTTCCGTTATTCACTTTCTTGTCCTCTTTTTGTCCTCCATCCGCTTTCATTGGATTTCTCAAGATACTAAAGTGCCCCATTGTGACATCATCACTTCCAACTGACATTCTCTGTAAGTGAAATCAAGCTACCTTTGACACAAATCAGCTAATAACTCCTCTTTGCAACCACTTAGACAAAACATTTCAAGTTCCCCAGCTTCGTCTACTTCTCTGCTACTCAAATCGGGAGTTTGGAGAAGAAATGATATTCACATCAAAAGTTACAGCAGTTTAAGTAAGAGCACCAAGATCATTTTCTGTAACATTTTGGCAAACAGTGTCCATTTTGACCAATACGTCAACAAGTTAGACAAAAAGTCAGAGTGTATGGGATATTCGTCTACTTCTCTGCTATTCATAGCTGTGTGCAGAATCAAAATATTCCATACGGAACTTACGGTACAGCTGTTTTTGTAACTGCATTACCACGTGTTTTTCAAACTTCCACAAACAACGTTCGTTTTGACCACTTTCGGAACGTTTTTGAGGAAAAAAGTCCGACAAGCTAAAATCTTCCCCTGCTTCTCTGCTCTTCAGAGACTAAGTCGGATTTCAAATCGGTGCAACCAATCTGTAACTATAGCCGTTTTCGTAACCCATCGCCTCTCTTTCAAGTGTCTGTAAATCATGTCAGCAGCAAGGCAATTCATTACTTTCCAAAACAACTATCGTTTTGACCACTAAACAAACAGTTTGACAAACATAGTTTGGCTTAAAATCTTACTCCACTTCTCTGCTTCTCAAAGTCGGAAACACTTTTTAAATTGGGTCTACCGTTCTCGTGGGAGAGCGATTTAATTAACCCCTCACCTGCTCTTCACTAACAGCTCTCTGTGTCAATACTGATATTCCAAAACGATACCGTTGGCTAGGATACTCGCAGACACTGCAGGGCCAAAATCATGAGGAGACACTCCTCCTACACCGTTAAGCTAGAAATGCTGTTCCAATATCAACAATTCCGCAACTGTCGCGATCGAGTTGTTTGCATAGAATTTTTGATATCTGAAATCTACTTCTCTGCTACTCAAATCGGGAGTTTGGAGAAGAAATGATATTCACATCAAAAGTTACAGCAGTTTAAGTAAGAGCACCAAGATCATTTTCTGTAACATTTTGGCAAACAGTGTCCATTTTGACCAATACGTCAACAAGTTAGACAAAAAGTCAGAGTGTATGGGATATTCGTCTACTTCTCTGCTATTCATAGCTGTGTGCAGAATCAAAATATTCCATACGGAACTTACGGTACAGCTGTTTTTGTAACTGCATTACCACGTGTTGTTCAAACTTCCACAAACAACGTTCGTTTTGACCACTTTCGGAACGTTTTTGAGGAAAAAAGTCCGACAAGCTAAAATCTTCCCCTGCTTCTCTGCTCTTCAGAGACTAAGTCGGATTTCAAATCGGTGCAACCAATCTGTAACTATAGCCGTTTTCGTAACCCATCGCCTCTCTTTCAAGTGTCTGTAAATCATGTCAGCAGCAAGGCAATTTATTACTTTCCAAAACAACTATCGTTTTGACCACTAAACAAACCGTTTGACAAACATAGTTTGGCTTAAAATCTTACTCCACTTCTCTGCTTCTCAAAGTCGGAAACGCTTTTTAAATTGGGTCTACCGTTCTCGTGGGAGAGCGATTTAATTAACCCCTCACCTGCTCTTCACTAACAGCTCTCTGTGTCAATACTGATATTCCAAAACGATACCGTTGGCTAGGATACTCGCAGACACTGCATTGCCAAAATCATGAGGAGACACTCCTCCTACACCGTTAAGCTAGAAATGCTGTTCCAATATCAACAATTCCGCAACTGTCGCGATCGAGTTGTTTGCATAGAATTTTTGATATCTGAAATCTACTTCTCTGCTACTCAAATCGGGAGTTTGGAGAAGAAATGATATTCACATCAAAAGTTACAGCAGTTTAAGTAAGAGCACCAAGATCATTTTCTGTAACATTTTGGCAAACAGTGTCCATTTTGACCAATACGTCAACAAGTTAGACAAAAAGTCAGAGTGTATGGGATATTCGTCTACTTCTCTGCTATTCATAGCTGTGTGCAGAATCAAAATATTCCATACGGAACTTACGGTACAGCTGTTTTTGTAACTGCATTACCACGTGTTTTTCAAACTTCCACAAACAACGTTCGTTTTGACCACTTTCGGAATGTTTTTGAGGAAAAAAGTCCGGCAAGCTAAAATCTTCCCCTGCTTCTCTGCTCTTCAGAGACTAAGTCGGATTTCAAATCGGTGCAACCAATCTGTAACTATAGCCGTTTTCGTAACCCATCACGTCTCTTTCAAATGTCTGTAAATCATGTCAGCAGCAAGGCAATTTATTACTTTCCAAAACAACTATCGTTTTGACCACTAAACAAACAGTTTGACAAACATAGTTTGGCTTAAAATCTTACTCCACTTCTCTGCTTCTCAAAGGCGGAAACGCTTTTTAAATTGGGTCTACCGTTCTCGTGGGAGAGTGATTTAATTAACCCCTCACCTGCTCTTCACTAACAGCTCTCTGTGTCAATACTGATATTCCAAAACGATACCGTTGGCTAGGATACTCGCAGACGCTGCAGGGCCAAAATCATGAGGAGACACTCCTCCTACACCGTTAAGCTAGAAATGCCGTTCCAATATCAACAATTCCGCAACTGTCGCGATCGAGTTGTTTGCATAGAATTTTTGATATCTGTTATACTTGTTCCGTTATTCACTTTCTTGTCCTCTTTTTGTCCTCCATCCGCTTTCATTGGATTTCTCAAGATACTAAAGTGCCCCATTGTGACATCATCACTTCCAACTGACATTCTCTGTAAGTGAAATCAAGCTACCTTTGACACAAATCAGCTAATAACTCCTCTTTGCAACCACTTAGACAAAACATTTCAAGTTCCCCAGCTTCGTCTACTTCTCTGCTACTCAAATCGGGAGTTTGGAGAAGAAATGATATTCACATCAAAAGTTACAGCAGTTTAAGTAAGAGCACCAAGATCATTTTCTGTAACATTTTGGCAAACAGTGTCCATTTTGACCAATACGTCAACAAGTTAGACAAAAAGTCAGAGTGTATGGGATATTCGTCTACTTCTCTGCTATTCATAGCTGTGTGCAGAATCAAAATATTCCATACGGAACTTACGGTACAGCTGTTTTTGTAACTGCATTACCACGTGTTTTTCAAACTTCCACAAACAACGTTCGTTTTGACCACTTTCGGAACGTTTTTGAGGAAAAAAGTCCGACAAGCTAAAATCTTCCCCTGCTTCTCTGCTCTTCAGAGACTAAGTCGGATTTCAAATCGGTGCAACCAATCTGTAACTATAGCCGTTTTCGTAACCCATCGCCTCTCTTTCAAGTGTCTGTAAATCATGTCAGCAGCAAGGCAATTCATTACTTTCCAAAACAACTATCGTTTTGACCACTAAACAAACAGTTTGACAAACATAGTTTGGCTTAAAATCTTACTCCACTTCTCTGCTTCTCAAAGTCGGAAACACTTTTTAAATTGGGTCTACCGTTCTCGTGGGAGAGCGATTTAATTAACCCCTCACCTGCTCTTCACTAACAGCTCTCTGTGTCAATACTGATATTCCAAAACGATACCGTTGGCTAGGATACTCGCAGACACTGCAGGGCCAAAATCATGAGGAGACACTCCTCCTACACCGTTAAGCTAGAAATGCTGTTCCAATATCAACAATTCCGCAACTGTCGCGATCGAGTTGTTTGCATAGAATTTTTGATATCTGAAATCTACTTCTCTGCTACTCAAATCGGGAGTTTGGAGAAGAAATGATATTCACATCAAAAGTTACAGCAGTTTAAGTAAGAGCACCAAGATCATTTTCTGTAACATTTTGGCAAACAGTGTCCATTTTGACCAATACGTCAACAAGTTAGACAAAAAGTCAGAGTGTATGGGATATTCGTCTACTTCTCTGCTATTCATAGCTGTGTGCAGAATCAAAATATTCCATACGGAACTTACGGTACAGCTGTTTTTGTAACTGCATTACCACGTGTTGTTCAAACTTCCACAAACAACGTTCGTTTTGACCACTTTCGGAACGTTTTTGAGGAAAAAAGTCCGACAAGCTAAAATCTTCCCCTGCTTCTCTGCTCTTCAGAGACTAAGTCGGATTTCAAATCGGTGCAACCAATCTGTAACTATAGCCGTTTTCGTAACCCATCGCCTCTCTTTCAAGTGTCTGTAAATCATGTCAGCAGCAAGGCAATTTATTACTTTCCAAAACAACTATCGTTTTGACCACTAAACAAACCGTTTGACAAACATAGTTTGGCTTAAAATCTTACTCCACTTCTCTGCTTCTCAAAGTCGGAAACGCTTTTTAAATTGGGTCTACCGTTCTCGTGGGAGAGCGATTTAATTAACCCCTCACCTGCTCTTCACTAACAGCTCTCTGTGTCAATACTGATATTCCAAAACGATACCGTTGGCTAGGATACTCGCAGACACTGCATTGCCAAAATCATGAGGAGACACTCCTCCTACACCGTTAAGCTAGAAATGCTGTTCCAATATCAACAATTCCGCAACTGTCGCGATCGAGTTGTTTGCATAGAATTTTTGATATCTGAAATCTACTTCTCTGCTACTCAAATCGGGAGTTTGGAGAAGAAATGATATTCACATCAAAAGTTACAGCAGTTTAAGTAAGAGCACCAAGATCATTTTCTGTAACATTTTGGCAAACAGTGTCCATTTTGACCAATACGTCAACAAGTTAGACAAAAAGTCAGAGTGTATGGGATATTCGTCTACTTCTCTGCTATTCATAGCTGTGTGCAGAATCAAAATATTCCATACGGAACTTACGGTACAGCTGTTTTTGTAACTGCATTACCACGTGTTTTTCAAACTTCCACAAACAACGTTCGTTTTGACCACTTTCGGAATGTTTTTGAGGAAAAAAGTCCGGCAAGCTAAAATCTTCCCCTGCTTCTCTGCTCTTCAGAGACTAAGTCGGATTTCAAATCGGTGCAACCAATCTGTAACTATAGCCGTTTTCGTAACCCATCACGTCTCTTTCAAATGTCTGTAAATCATGTCAGCAGCAAGGCAATTTATTACTTTCCAAAACAACTATCGTTTTGACCACTAAACAAACAGTTTGACAAACATAGTTTGGCTTAAAATCTTACTCCACTTCTCTGCTTCTCAAAGGCGGAAACGCTTTTTAAATTGGGTCTACCGTTCTCGTGGGAGAGTGATTTAATTAACCCCTCACCTGCTCTTCACTAACAGCTCTCTGTGTCAATACTGATATTCCAAAACGATACCGTTGGCTAGGATACTCGCAGACGCTGCAGGGCCAAAATCATGAGGAGACACTCCTCCTACACCGTTAAGCTAGAAATGCCGTTCCAATATCAACAATTCCGCAACTGTCGCGATCGAGTTGTTTGCATAGAATTTTTGATATCTGTTATACTTGTTCCGTTATTCACTTTCTTGTCCTCTTTTTGTCCTCCATCCGCTTTCATTGGATTTCTCAAGATACTAAAGTGCCCCATTGTGACATCATCACTTCCAACTGACATTCTCTGTAAGTGAAATCAAGCTACCTTTGACACAAATCAGCTAATAACTCCTCTTTGCAACCACTTAGACAAAACATTTCAAGTTCCCCAGCTTCGTCTACTTCTCTGCTACTCAAATCGGGAGTTTGGAGAAGAAATGATATTCACATCAAAAGTTACAGCAGTTTAAGTAAGAGCACCAAGATCATTTTCTGTAACATTTTGGCAAACAGTGTCCATTTTGACCAATACGTCAACAAGTTAGACAAAAAGTCAGAGTGTATGGGATATTCGTCTACTTCTCTGCTATTCATAGCTGTGTGCAGAATCAAAATATTCCATACGGAACTTACGGTACAGCTGTTTTTGTAACTGCATTACCACGTGTTGTTCAAACTTCCACAAACAACGTTCGTTTTGACCACTTTCGGAACGTTTTTGAGGAAAAAAGTCCGACAAGCTAAAATCTTCCCCTGCTTCTCTGCTCTTCAGAGACTAAGTCGGATTTCAAATCGGTGCAACCAATCTGTAACTATAGCCGTTTTCGTAACCCATCGCCTCTCTTTCAAGTGTCTGTAAATCATGTCAGCAGCAAGGCAATTTATTACTTTCCAAAACAACTATCGTTTTGACCACTAAACAAACAGTTTGACAAACATAGTTTGGCTTAAAATCTTACTCCACTTCTCTGCTTCTCAAAGTCGGAAACGCTTTTTAAATTGGGTCTACCGTTCTCGTGGGAGAGCGATTTAATTAACCCCTCACCTGCTCTTCACTAACAGCTCTCTGTGTCAATACTGATATTCCAAAACGATACCGTTGGCTAGGATACTCGCAGACACTGCATTGACAAAATCATGAGGAGACACTCCTCCTACACCGTTAAGCTAGAAATGCTGTTCCAATATCAACAATTCCGCAACTGTCGCGATCGAGTTGTTTGCATAGAATTTTTGATATCTGAAATCTACTTCTCTGCTACTCAAATCGGGAGTTTGGAGAAGAAATGATATTCACATCAAAAGTTACAGCAGTTTAAGTAAGAGCACCAAGATCATTTTCTGTAACATTTTGGCAAACAGTGTCCATTTTGACCAATACGTCAACAAGTTAGACAAAAAGTCAGAGTGTATGGGATATTCGTCTACTTCTCTGCTATTCATAGCTGTGTGCAGAATCAAAATATTCCATACGGAACTTACGGTACAGCTGTTTTTGTAACTGCATTACCACGTGTTTTTCAAACTTCCACAAACAACGTTCGTTTTGACCACTTTCGGAATGTTTTTGAGGAAAAAAGTCCGGCAAGCTAAAATCTTCCCCTGCTTCTCTGCTCTTCAGAGACTAAGTCGGATTTCAAATCGGTGCAACCAATCTGTAACTATAGCCGTTTTCGTAACCCATCACGTCTCTTTCAAATGTCTGTAAATCATGTCAGCAGCAAGGCAATTTATTACTTTCCAAAACAACTATCGTTTTGACCACTAAACAAACAGTTTGACAAACATAGTTTGGCTTAAAATCTTACTCCACTTCTCTGCTTCTCAAAGGCGGAAACGCTTTTTAAATTGGGTCTACCGTTCTCGTGGGAGAGTGATTTAATTAACCCCTCACCTGCTCTTCACTAACAGCTCTCTGTGTCAATACTGATATTCCAAAACGATACCGTTGGCTAGGATACTCGCAGACGCTGCAGGGCCAAAATCATGAGGAGACACTCCTCCTACACCGTTAAGCTAGAAATGCCGTTCCAATATCAACAATTCCGCAACTGTCGCGATCGAGTTGTTTGCATAGAATTTTTGATATCTGTTATACTTGTTCCGTTATTCACTTTCTTGTCCTCTTTTTGTCCTCCATCCGCTTTCATTGGATTTCTCAAGATACTAAAGTGCCCCATTGTGACATCATCACTTCCAACTGACATTCTCTGTAAGTGAAATCAAGCTACCTTTGACACAAATCAGCTAATAACTCCTCTTTGCAACCACTTAGACAAAACATTTCAAGTTCCCCAGCTTCGTCTACTTCTCTGCTACTCAAATCGGGAGTTTGGAGAAGAAATGATATTCACATCAAAAGTTACAGCAGTTTAAGTAAGAGCACCAAGATCATTTTCTGTAACATTTTGGCAAACAGTGTCCATTTTGACCAATACGTCAACAAGTTAGACAAAAAGTCAGAGTGTATGGGATATTCGTCTACTTCTCTGCTATTCATAGCTGTGTGCAGAATCAAAATATTCCATACGGAACTTACGGTACAGCTGTTTTTGTAACTGCATTACCACGTGTTGTTCAAACTTCCACAAACAACGTTCGTTTTGACCACTTTCGGAACGTTTTTGAGGAAAAAAGTCCGACAAGCTAAAATCTTCCCCTGCTTCTCTGCTCTTCAGAGACTAAGTCGGATTTCAAATCGGTGCAACCAATCTGTAACTATAGCCGTTTTCGTAACCCATCGCCTCTCTTTCAAGTGTCTGTAAATCATGTCAGCAGCAAGGCAATTCATTACTTTCCAAAACAACTATCGTTTTGACCACTAAACAAACAGTTTGACAAACATAGTTTGGCTTAAAATCTTACTCCACTTCTCTGCTTCTCAAAGTCGGAAACGCTTTTTAAATTGGGTCTACCGTTCTCGTGGGAGAGCGATTTAATTAACCCCTCACCTGCTCTTCACTAACAGCTCTCTGTGTCAATACTGATATTCCAAAACGATACCGTTGGCTAGGATACTCGCAGACACTGCAGGGCCAAAATCATGAGGAGACACTCCTCCTACACCGTTAAGCTAGAAATGCTGTTCCAATATCAACAATTCCGCAACTGTCGCGATCGAGTTGTTTGCATAGAATTTTTGATATCTGAAATCTACTTCTCTGCTACTCAAATCGGGAGTTTGGAGAAGAAATGATATTCACATCAAAAGTTACAGCAGTTTAAGTAAGAGCACCAAGATCATTTTCTGTAACATTTTGGCAAACAGTGTCCATTTTGACCAATACGTCAACAAGTTAGACAAAAAGTCAGAGTGTATGGGATATTCGTCTACTTCTCTGCTATTCATAGCTGTGTGCAGAATCAAAATATTCCATACGGAACTTACGGTACAGCTGTTTTTGTAACTGCATTACCACGTGTTTTTCAAACTTCCACAAACAACGTTCGTTTTGACCACTTTCGGAATGTTTTTGAGGAAAAAAGTCCGGCAAGCTAAAATCTTCCCCTGCTTCTCTGCTCTTCAGAGACTAAGTCGGATTTCAAATCGGTGCAACCAATCTGTAACTATAGCCGTTTTCGTAACCCATCACGTCTCTTTCAAATGTCTGTAAATCATGTCAGCAGCAAGGCAATTTATTACTTTCCAAAACAACTATCGTTTTGACCACTAAACAAACAGTTTGACAAACATAGTTTGGCTTAAAATCTTACTCCACTTCTCTGCTTCTCAAAGGCGGAAACGCTTTTTAAATTGGGTCTACCGTTCTCGTGGGAGAGTGATTTAATTAACCCCTCACCTGCTCTTCACTAACAGCTCTCTGTGTCAATACTGATATTCCAAAACGATACCGTTGGCTAGGATACTCGCAGACGCTGCAGGGCCAAAATCATGAGGAGACACTCCTACACCGTTAAGCTAGAAATGCCGTTCCAATATCAACAATTCCGCAACTGTCGCGATCGAGTTGTTTGCATAGAATTTTTGATATCTGTTATACTTGTTCCGTTATTCACTTTCTTGTCCTCTTTTTGTCCTCCATCCGCTTTCATTGGATTTCTCAAGATACTAAAGTGCCCCATTGTGACATCATCACTTCCAACTGACATTCTCTGTAAGTGAAATCAAGCTACCTTTGACACAAATCAGCTAATAACTCCACTTTGCAACCACTTAGACAAAACATTTCAAGTTCCCCAGCTTCGTCTACTTCTCTGCTACTCAAATCGGGAGTTTGGAGAAGAAATGATATTCACATCAAAAGTTACAGCAGTTTAAGTAAGAGCACCAAGATCATTTTCTGTAACATTTTGGCAAACAGTGTCCATTTTGACCAATACGTCAACAAGTTAGACAAAAAGTCAGAGTGTATGGGATATTCGTCTACTTCTCTGCTATTCATAGCTGTGTGCAGAATCAAAATATTCCATACGGAACTTACGGTACAGCTGTTTTTGTAACTGCATTACCACGTGTTTTTCAAACTTCCACAAACAACGTTCGTTTTGACCACTTTCGGAACGTTTTTGAGGAAAAAAGTCAGACAAGCTAAAATCTTCCCCTGCTTCTCTGCTCTTCAGAGACTCAGTCGGATTTCAAATCGGTGCAACCAATCTGTAACTATAGCCGTTTTCGTAACCCATCGCCTCTCTTTCAAGTGTCTGTAAATCATGTCAGCAGCAAGGCAATTCATTACTTTCCAAAACAACTATCGTTTTGACCACTAAACAAACAGTTTGACAAACATAGTTTGGCTTAAAATCTTACTCCACTTCTCTGCTTCTCAAAGGCGGAAACGCTTTTTAAATTGGGTCTACCGTTCTCGTGGGAGAGTGATTTAATTAACCCCTCACCTGCTCTTCACTAACAGCTCTCTGTGTCAATACTGATATTCCAAAACGATACCGTTGGCTAGGATACTCGCAGACACTGCAGGGCCAAAATCATGAGGAGACACTCCTCCTACACCGTTAAGCTAGAAATGCTGTTCCAATATCAACAATTCCGCAACTGTCGCGATCGAGTTGTTTGCATAGAATTTTTGATATCTGAAATCTACTTCTCTGCTACTCAAATCGGGAGTTTGGAGAAGAAATGATATTCACATCAAAAGTTACAGCAGTTTAAGTAAGAGCACCAAGATCATTTTCTGTAACATTTTGGCAAACAGTGTCCATTTTGACCAATACGTCAACAAGTTAGACAAAAAGTCAGAGTGTATGGGATATTCGTCTACTTCTCTGCTATTCATAGCTGTGTGCAGAATCAAAATATTCCATACGGAACTTACGGTACAGCTGTTTTTGTAACTGCATTACCACGTGTTTTTCAAACTTCCACAATCAACGTTCGTTTTGACCACTTTCGGAACGTTTTTGAGGAAAAAAGTCAGACAAGCTAAAATCTTCCCCTGCTTCTCTGCTCTTCAGAGACTAAGTCGGATTTCAAATCGGTGCAACCAATCTGTAACTATAGCCGTTTTCGTAACCCATCGCCTCTCTTTCAAGTGTCTGTAAATCATGTCAGCAGCAAGGCAATTCATTACTTTCCAAAACAACTATCGTTTTGACCACTAAACAAACCGTTTGACAAACATAGTTTGGCTTAAAATCTTACTCCACTTCTCTGCTTCTCAAAGTCGGAAACGCTTTTTAAATTGGGTCTACCGTTCTCGTGGGAGAGCGATTTAATTAACCCCTCACCTGCTCTTCACTAACAGCTCTCTGTGTCAATACTGATATTCCAAAACGATACCGTTGGCTAGGATACTCGCAGACGCTGCAGGGCCAAAATCATGAGGAGACACTCCTCCTACACCGTTAAGCTAGAAATGCCGTTCCAATATCAACAATTCCGCAACTGTCGCGATCAAGTTGTTTGCATAGAATTTTTGATATCTGTTATACTTGTTCCGTTATTCACTTTCTTGTCCTCTTTTTGTCCTCCATCCGCTTTCATTGGATTTCTCAAGATACTAAAGTGCCCCATTGTGACATCATCACTTCCAACTGACATTCTCTGTAAGTGAAATCAAGCTACCTTTGACACAAATCAGCTAATAACTCCACTTTGCAACCACTTAGACAAAACATTTCAAGTTCCCCAGCTTCGTCTACTTCTCTGCTACTCAAATCGGGAGTTTGGAGAAGAAATGATATTCACATCAAAAGTTACAGCAGTTTAAGTAAGAGCACCAAGATCATTTTCTGTAACATTTTGGCAAACAGTGTCCATTTTGACCAATACGTCAACAAGTTAGACAAAAAGTCAGAGTGTATGGGATATTCGTCTACTTCTCTGCTATTCATAGCTGTGTGCAGAATCAAAATATTCCATACGGAACTTACGGTACAGCTGTTTTTGTAACTGCATTACCACGTGTTTTTCAAACTTCCACAAACAACGTTCGTTTTGACCACTTTCGGAACGTTTTTGAGGAAAAAAGTCAGACAAGCTAAAATCTTCCCCTGCTTCTCTGCTCTTCAGAGACTCAGTCGGATTTCACATCGGTGCAACCAATCTGTAACTATAGCCGTTTTCGTAACCCATCGCCTCTCTTTCAAGTGTCTGTAAATCATGTCAGCAGCAAGGCAATTCATTACTTTCCAAAACAACTATCGTTTTGACCACTAAACAAACAGTTTGACAAACATAGTTTGGCTTAAAATCTTACTCCACTTCTCTGCTTCTCAAAGGCGGAAACGCTTTTTAAATTGGGTCTACCGTTCTCGTGGGAGAGTGATTTAATTAACCCCTCACCTGCTCTTCACTAACAGCTCTCTGTGTCAATACTGATATTCCAAAACGATACCGTTGGCTAGGATACTCGCAGACGCTGCAGGGCCAAAATCATGAGGAGACACTCCTCCTACACCGTTAAGCTAGAAATGCCGTTCCAATATCAACAATTCCGCAACTGTCGCGATCGAGTTGTTTGCATAGAATTTTTGATATCTGTTATACTTGTTCCGTTATTCACTTTCTTGTCCTCTTTTTGTCCTCCATCCGCTTTCATTGGATTTCTCAAGATACTAAAGTGCCCCATTGTGACATCATCACTTCCAACTGACATTCTCTGTAAGTGAAATCAAGCTACCTTTGACAGAAATCAGCTAATAACTCCACTTTGCAACCACTTAGACAAAACATTTCAAGTTCCCCAGCTTCGTCTACTTCTCTGCTACTCAAATCGGGAGTTTGGAGAAGAAATGATATTCACATCAAAAGTTACAGCAGTTTAAGTAAGAGCACCAAGATCATTTTCTGTAACATTTTGGCAAACAGTGTCCATTTTGACCAATACGTCAACAAGTTAGACAAAAAGTCAGAGTGTATGGGATATTCGTCTACTTCTCTGCTATTCATAGCTGTGTGCAGAATCAAAATATTCCATACGGAACTTACGGTACAGCTGTTTTTGTAACTGCATTACCACGTGTTTTTCAAACTTCCACAAACAACGTTCGTTTTGACCACTTTCGGAACGTTTTTGAGGAAAAAAGTCAGACAAGCTAAAATCTTCCCCTGCTTCTCTGCTCTTCAGAGACTCAGTCGGATTTCACATCGGTGCAACCAATCTGTAACTATAGCCGTTTTCGTAACCCATCGCCTCTCTTTCAAGTGTCTGTAAATCATGTCAGCAGCAAGGCAATTCATTACTTTCCAAAACAACTATCGTTTTGACCACTAAACAAATAGTTTGACAAACATAGTTTGGCTTAAAATCTTACTCCACTTCTCTGCTTCTCAAAGGCGGAAACGCTTTTTAAATTGGGTCTACCGTTCTCGTGGGAGAGTGATTTAATTAACCCCTCACCTGCTCTTCACTAACAGCTCTCTGTGTCAATACTGATATTCCAAAACGATACCGTTGGCTAGGATACTCGCAGACGCTGCAGGGCCAAAATCATGAGGAGACACTCCTCCTACACCGTTAAGCTAGAAATGCCGTTCCAATATCAACAATTCCGCAACTGTCGCGATCAAGTTGTTTGCATAGAATTTTTGATATCTGTTATACTTGTTCCGTTATTCACTTTCTTGTCCTCTTTTTGTCCTCCATCCGCTTTCATTGGATTTCTCAAGATACTAAAGTGCCCCATTGTGACATCATCACTTCCAACTGACATTCTCTGTAAGTGAAATCAAGCTACCTTTGACAGAAATCAGCTAATAACTCCACTTTGCAACCACTTAGACAAAACATTTCAAGTTCCCCAGCTTCGTCTACTTCTCTGCTACTCAAATCGGGAGTTTGGAGAAGAAATGATATTCACATCAAAAGTTACAGCAGTTTAAGTAAGAGCACCAAGATCATTTTCTGTAACATTTTGGCAAACAGTGTCCATTTTGACCAATACGTCAACAAGTTAGACAAAAAGTCAGAGTGTATGGGATATTCGTCTACTTCTCTGCTATTCATAGCTGTGTGCAGAATCAAAATATTCCATACGGAACTTACGGTACAGCTGTTTTTGTAACTGCATTACCACGTGTTTTTCAAACTTCCACAATCAACGTTCGTTTTGACCACTTTCGGAACGTTTTTGAGGAAAAAAGTCAGACAAGCTAAAATCTTCCCCTGCTTCTCTGCTCTTCAGAGACTAAGTCGGATTTCAAATCGGTGCAACCAATCTGTAACTATAGCCGTTTTCGTAACCCATCGCCTCTCTTTCAAGTGTCTGTAAATCATGTCAGCAGCAAGGCAATTCATTACTTTCCAAAACAACTATCGTTTTGACCACTAAACAAACCGTTTGACAAACATAGTTTGGCTTAAAATCTTACTCCACTTCTCTGCTTCTCAAAGTCGGAAACGCTTTTTAAATTGGGTCTACCGTTCTCGTGGGAGAGCGATTTAATTAACCCCTCACCTGCTCTTCACTAACAGCTCTCTGTGTCAATACTGATATTCCAAAACGATACCGTTGGCTAGGATACTCGCAGACGCTGCAGGGCCAAAATCATGAGGAGACACTCCTCCTACACCGTTAAGCTAGAAATGCCGTTCCAATATCAACAATTCCGCAACTGTCGCGATCGAGTTGTTTGCATAGAATTTTTGATATCTGTTATACTTGTTCCGTTATTCACTTTCTTGTCCTCTTTTTGTCCTCCATCCGCTTTCATTGGATTTCTCAAGATACTAAAGTGCCCCATTGTGACATCATCACTTCCAACTGACATTCTCTGTAAGTGAAATCAAGCTACCTTTGACACAAATCAGCTAATAACTCCACTTTGCAACCACTTAGACAAAACATTTCAAGTTCCCCAGCTTCGTCTACTTCTCTGCTACTCAAATCGGGAGTTTGGAGAAGAAATGATATTCACATCAAAAGTTACAGCAGTTTAAGTAAGAGCACCAAGATCATTTTCTGTAACATTTTGGCAAACAGTGTCCATTTTGACCAATACGTCAACAAGTTAGACAAAAAGTCAGAGTGTATGGGATATTCGTCTACTTCTCTGCTATTCATAGCTGTGTGCAGAATCAAAATATTCCATACGGAACTTACGGTACAGCTGTTTTTGTAACTGCATTACCACGTGTTTTTCAAACTTCCACAATCAACGTTCGTTTTGACCACTTTCGGAACGTTTTTGAGGAAAAAAGTCAGACAAGCTAAAATCTTCCCCTGCTTCTCTGCTCTTCAGAGACTAAGTCGGATTTCAAATCGGTGCAACCAATCTGTAACTATAGCCGTTTTCGTAACCCATCGCCTCTCTTTCAAGTGTCTGTAAATCATGTCAGCAGCAAGGCAATTCATTACTTTCCAAAACAACTATCGTTTTGACCACTAAACAAACCGTTTGACAAACATAGTTTGGCTTAAAATCTTACTCCACTTCTCTGCTTCTCAAAGTCGGAAACGCTTTTTAAATTGGGTCTACCGTTCTCGTGGGAGAGCGATTTAATTAACCCCTCACCTGCTCTTCACTAACAGCTCTCTGTGTCAATACTGATATTCCAAAACGATACCGTTGGCTAGGATACTCGCAGACGCTGCAGGGCCAAAATCATGAGGAGACACTCCTCCTACACCGTTAAGCTAGAAATGCCGTTCCAATATCAACAATTCCGCAACTGTCGCGATCGAGTTGTTTGCATAGAATTTTTGATATCTGTTATACTTGTTCCGTTATTCACTTTCTTGTCCTCTTTTTGTCCTCCATCCGCTTTCATTGGATTTCTCAAGATACTAAAGTGCCCCATTGTGACATCATCACTTCCAACTGACATTCTCTGTAAGTGAAATCAAGCTACCTTTGACACAAATCAGCTAATAACTCCACTTTGCAACCACTTAGACAAAACATTTCAAGTTCCCCAGCTTCGTCTACTTCTCTGCTACTCAAATCGGGAGTTTGGAGAAGAAATGATATTCACATCAAAAGTTACAGCAGTTTAAGTAAGAGCACCAAGATCATTTTCTGTAACATTTTGGCAAACAGTGTCCATTTTGACCAATACGTCAACAAGTTAGACAAAAAGTCAGAGTGTATGGGATATTCGTCTACTTCTCTGCTATTCATAGCTGTGTGCAGAATCAAAATATTCCATACGGAACTTACGGTACAGCTGGTTTTTGTAACTGCATTACCACGTGTTTTTCAAACTTCCACAAACAACGTTCGTTTTGACCACTTTCGGAACGTTTTTGAGGAAAAAAGTCCGACAAGCTAAAATCTTCCCCTGCTTCTCTGCTCTTCAGAGACTAAGTCGGATTTCAAATCGGTGCAACCAATCTGTAACTATAGCCGTTTTCGTAACCCATCGCCTCTCTTTCAAGTGTCTGTAAATCATGTCAGCAGCAAGGCAATTCATTACTTTCCAAAACAACTATCGTTTTGACCACTAAACAAACAGTTTGACAAACATAGTTTGGCTTAAAATCTTACTCCACTTCTCTGCTTCTCAAAGGCGGAAACGCTTTTTAAATTTGGTCTACCGTTCTCGTGGGAGAGCGATTTAATTAACCCCTAACCTGCTCTTCACTAACAGCTCTCTGTGTCAATACTGATATTCCAAAACGATACCGTTGGCTAGGATACTCGCAGACGCTGCAGGGCCAAAATCATGAGGAGACACTCCTCCTACACCGTTAAGCTAGAAATGCCGTTCCAATATCAACAATTCCGCAACTGTCGCGATCGAGTTGTTTGCATAGAATTTTTGATATCTGTTATACTTGTTCCGTTATTCACTTTCTTGTCCTCTTTTTGTCCTCCATCCGCTTTCATTGGATTTCTCAAGATACTAAAGTGCCCCATTGTGACATCATCACTTCCAACTGACATTCTCTGTAAGTGAAATCAAGCTACCTTTGACACAAATCAGCTAATAACTCCACTTTGCAACCACTTAGACAAAACATTTCAAGTTCCCCAGCTTCGTCTACTTCTCTGCTACTCAAATCGGGAGTTTGGAGAAGAAATGATATTCACATCAAAAGTTACAGCAGTTTAAGTATGAGCACCAAGATCATTTTCTGTAACATTTTGGCAAACAGTGTCCATTTTGACCAATACGTCAACAAGTTAGACAAAAAGTCAGAGTGTATGGGATATTCGTCTACTTCTCTGCTATTCATAGCTGTGTGCAGAATCAAAATATTCCATACGGAACTTACGGTACAGCTGGTTTTTGTAACTGCATTACCACGTGTTTTTCAAACTTCCACAAACAACGTTCGTTTTGACCACTTTCGGAACGTTTTTGAGGAAAAAAGTCCGACAAGCTAAAATCTTCCCCTGCTTCTCTGCTCTTCAGAGACTAAGTCGGATTTCAAATCGGTGCAACCAATCTGTAACTATAGCCGTTTTCGTAACCCATCGCCTCTCTTTCAAGTGTCTGTAAATCATGTCAGCAGCAAGGCAATTCATTACTTTCCAAAACAACTATCGTTTTGACCACTAAACAAACAGTTTGACAAACATAGTTTGGCTTAAAATCTTACTCCACTTCTCTGCTTCTCAAAGGCGGAAACGCTTTTTAAATTTGGTCTACCGTTCTCGTGGGAGAGCGATTTAATTAACCCCTAACCTGCTCTTCACTAACAGCTCTCTGTGTCAATACTGATATTCCAAAACGATACCGTTGGCTAGGATACTCGCAGACGCTGCAGGGCCAAAATCATGAGGAGACACTCCTCCTACACCGTTAAGCTAGAAATGCCGTTCCAATATCAACAATTCCGCAACTGTCGCGATCGAGTTGTTTGCATAGAATTTTTGATATCTGTTATACTTGTTCCGTTATTCACTTTCTTGTCCTCTTTTTGTCCTCCATCCGCTTTCATTGGATTTCTCAAGATACTAAAGTGCCCCATTGTGACATCATCACTTCCAACTGACATTCTCTGTAAGTGAAATCAAGCTACCTTTGACACAAATCAGCTAATAACTCCACTTTGCAACCACTTAGACAAAACATTTCAAGTTCCCCAGCTTCGTCTACTTCTCTGCTACTCAAATCGGGAGTTTGGAGAAGAAATGATATTCACATCAAAAGTTACAGCAGTTTAAGTAAGAGCACCAAGATCATTTTCTGTAACATTTTGGCAAACAGTGTCCATTTTGACCAATACGTCAACAAGTTAGACAAAAAGTCAGAGTGTATGGGATATTCGTCTACTTCTCTGCTATTCATAGCTGTGTGCAGAATCAAAATATTCCATACGGAACTTACGGTACAGCTGGTTTTTGTAACTGCATTACCACGTGTTTTTCAAACTTCCACAAACAACGTTCGTTTTGACCACTTTCGGAACGTTTTTGAGGAAAAAAGTCCGACAAGCTAAAATCTTCCCCTGCTTCTCTGCTCTTCAGAGACTAAGTCGGATTTCAAATCGGTGCAACCAATCTGTAACTATAGCCGTTTTCGTAACCCATCGCCTCTCTTTCAAGTGTCTGTAAATCATGTCAGCAGCAAGGCAATTCATTACTTTCCAAAACAACTATCGTTTTGACCACTAAACAAACAGTTTGACAAACATAGTTTGGCTTAAAATCTTACTCCACTTCTCTGCTTCTCAAAGGCGGAAACGCTTTTTAAATTTGGTCTACCGTTCTCGTGGGAGAGCGATTTAATTAACCCCTAACCTGCTCTTCACTAACAGCTCTCTGTGTCAATACTGATATTCCAAAACGATACCGTTGGCTAGGATACTCGCAGACGCTGCAGGGCCAAAATCATGAGGAGACACTCCTCCTACACCGTTAAGCTAGAAATGCCGTTCCAATATCAACAATTCCGCAACTGTCGCGATCGAGTTGTTTGCATAGAATTTTTGATATCTGTTATACTTGTTCCGTTATTCACTTTCTTGTCCTCTTTTTGTCCTCCATCCGCTTTCATTGGATTTCTCAAGATACTAAAGTGCCCCATTGTGACATCATCACTTCCAACTGACATTCTCTGTAAGTGAAATCAAGCTACCTTTGACACAAATCAGCTAATAACTCCACTTTGCAACCACTTAGACAAAACATTTCAAGTTCCCCAGCTTCGTCTACTTCTCTGCTACTCAAATCGGGAGTTTGGAGAAGAAATGATATTCACATCAAAAGTTACAGCAGTTTAAGTAAGAGCACCAAGATCATTTTCTGTAACATTTTGGCAAACAGTGTCCATTTTGACCAATACGTCAACAAGTTAGACAAAAAGTCAGAGTGTATGGGATATTCGTCTACTTCTCTGCTATTCATAGCTGTGTGCAGAATCAAAATATTCCATACGGAACTTACGGTACAGCTGGTTTTTGTAACTGCATTACCACGTGTTTTTCAAACTTCCACAAACAACGTTCGTTTTGACCACTTTCGGAACGTTTTTGAGGAAAAAAGTCCGACAAGCTAAAATCTTCCCCTGCTTCTCTGCTCTTCAGAGACTAAGTCGGATTTCAAATCGGTGCAACCAATCTGTAACTATAGCCGTTTTCGTAACCCATCGCCTCTCTTTCAAGTGTCTGTAAATCATGTCAGCAGCAAGGCAATTCATTACTTTCCAAAACAACTATCGTTTTGACCACTAAACAAACAGTTTGACAAACATAGTTTGGCTTAAAATCTTACTCCACTTCTCTGCTTCTCAAAGGCGGAAACGCTTTTTAAATTTGGTCTACCGTTCTCGTGGGAGAGCGATTTAATTAACCCCTAACCTGCTCTTCACTAACAGCTCTCTGTGTCAATACTGATATTCCAAAACGATACCGTTGGCTAGGATACTCGCAGACGCTGCAGGGCCAAAATCATGAGGAGACACTCCTCCTACACCGTTAAGCTAGAAATGCCGTTCCAATATCAACAATTCCGCAACTGTCGCGATCGAGTTGTTTGCATAGAATTTTTGATATCTGTTATACTTGTTCCGTTATTCACTTTCTTGTCCTCTTTTTGTCCTCCATCCGCTTTCATTGGATTTCTCAAGATACTAAAGTGCCCCATTGTGACATCATCACTTCCAACTGACATTCTCTGTAAGTGAAATCAAGCTACCTTTGACACAAATCAGCTAATAACTCCACTTTGCAACCACTTAGACAAAACATTTCAAGTTCCCCAGCTTCGTCTACTTCTCTGCTACTCAAATCGGGAGTTTGGAGAAGAAATGATATTCACATCAAAAGTTACAGCAGTTTAAGTATGAGCACCAAGATCATTTTCTGTAACATTTTGGCAAACAGTGTCCATTTTGACCAATACGTCAACAAGTTAGACAAAAAGTCAGAGTGTATGGGATATTCGTCTACTTCTCTGCTATTCATAGCTGTGTGCAGAATCAAAATATTCCATACGGAACTTACGGTACAGCTGGTTTTTGTAACTGCATTACCACGTGTTTTTCAAACTTCCACAAACAACGTTCGTTTTGACCACTTTCGGAACGTTTTTGAGGAAAAAAGTCCGACAAGCTAAAATCTTCCCCTGCTTCTCTGCTCTTCAGAGACTAAGTCGGATTTCAAATCGGTGCAACCAATCTGTAACTATAGCCGTTTTCGTAACCCATCGCCTCTCTTTCAAGTGTCTGTAAATCATGTCAGCAGCAAGGCAATTCATTACTTTCCAAAACAACTATCGTTTTGACCACTAAACAAACAGTTTGACAAACATAGTTTGGCTTAAAATCTTACTCCACTTCTCTGCTTCTCAAAGGCGGAAACGCTTTTTAAATTTGGTCTACCGTTCTCGTGGGAGAGCGATTTAATTAACCCCTAACCTGCTCTTCACTAACAGCTCTCTGTGTCAATACTGATATTCCAAAACGATACCGTTGGCTAGGATACTCGCAGACGCTGCAGGGCCAAAATCATGAGGAGACACTCCTCCTACACCGTTAAGCTAGAAATGCCGTTCCAATATCAACAATTCCGCAACTGTCGCGATCGAGTTGTTTGCATAGAATTTTTGATATCTGTTATACTTGTTCCGTTATTCACTTTCTTGTCCTCTTTTTGTCCTCCATCCGCTTTCATTGGATTTCTCAAGATACTAAAGTGCCCCATTGTGACATCATCACTTCCAACTGACATTCTCTGTAAGTGAAATCAAGCTACCTTTGACACAAATCAGCTAATAACTCCACTTTGCAACCACTTAGACAAAACATTTCAAGTTCCCCAGCTTCGTCTACTTCTCTGCTACTCAAATCGGGAGTTTGGAGAAGAAATGATATTCACATCAAAAGTTACAGCAGTTTAAGTAAGAGCACCAAGATCATTTTCTGTAACATTTTGGCAAACAGTGTCCATTTTGACCAATACGTCAACAAGTTAGACAAAAAGTCAGAGTGTATGGGATATTCGTCTACTTCTCTGCTATTCATAGCTGTGTGCAGAATCAAAATATTCCATACGGAACTTACGGTACAGCTGGTTTTTGTAACTGCATTACCACGTGTTTTTCAAACTTCCACAAACAACGTTAGTTTTGACCACTTTCGGAACGTTTTTGAGGAAAAAAGTCCGACAAGCTAAAATCTTCCCCTGCTTCTCTGCTCTTCAGAGACTAAGTCGGATTTCAAATCGGTGCAACCAATCTGTAACTATAGCCGTTTTCGTAACCCATCGCCTCTCTTTCAAGTGTCTGTAAATCATGTCAGCAGCAAGGCAATTCATTACTTTCCAAAACAACTATCGTTTTGACCACTAAACAAACAGTTTGACAAACATAGTTTGGCTTAAAATCTTACTCCACTTCTCTGCTTCTCAAAGGCGGAAACGCTTTTTAAATTTGGTCTACCGTTCTCGTGGGAGAGCGATTTAATTAACCCCTAACCTGCTCTTCACTAACAGCTCTCTGTGTCAATACTGATATTCCAAAACGATACCGTTGGCTAGGATACTCGCAGACGCTGCAGGGCCAAAATCATGAGGAGACACTCCTCCTACACCGTTAAGCTAGAAATGCCGTTCCAATATCAACAATTCCGCAACTGTCGCGATCAAGTTGTTTGCATAGAATTTTTGATATCTGTTATACTTGTTCCGTTATTCACTTTCTTGTCCTCTTTTTGTCCTCCATCCGCTTTCATTGGATTTCTCAAGATACTAAAGTGCCCCATTGTGACATCATCACTTCCAACTGACATTCTCTGTAAGTGAAATCAAGCTACCTTTGACACAAATCAGCTAATAACTCCACTTTGCAACCACTTAGACAAAACATTTCAAGTTCCCCAGCTTCGTCTACTTCTCTGCTACTCAAATCGGGAGTTTGGAGAAGAAATGATATTCACATCAAAAGTTACAGCAGTTTAAGTAAGAGCACCAAGATCATTTTCTGTAACATTTTGGCAAACAGTGTCCATTTTGACCAATACGTCAACAAGTTAGACAAAAAGTCAGAGTGTATGGGATATTCGTCTACTTCTCTGCTATTCATAGCTGTGTGCAGAATCAAAATATTCCATACGGAACTTACGGTACAGCTGTTTTTGTAACTGCATTACCACGTGTTTTTCAAACTTCCACAAACAACGTTAGTTTTGACCACTTTCGGAACGTTTTTGAGGAAAAAAGTCCGACAAGCTAAAATCTTCCCCTGCTTCTCTGCTCTTCAGAGACTAAGTCGGATTTCAAATCGGTGCAACCAATCTGTAACTATAGCCGTTTTCGTAACCCATCGCCTCTCTTTCAAGTGTCTGTAAATCATGTCAGCAGCAAGGCAATTCATTACTTTCCAAAACAACTATCGTTTTGACCACTAAACAAACAGTTTGACAAACATAGTTTGGCTTAAAATCTTACTCCACTTCTCTGCTTCTCAAAGGCGGAAACGCTTTTTAAATTGGGTCTACCGTTCTCGTGGGAGAGCGATTTAATTAACCCCTAACCTGCTCTTCACTAACAGCTCTCTGTGTCAATACTGATATTCCAAAACGATACCGTTGGCTAGGATACTCGCAGACGCTGCAGGGCCAAAATCATGAGGAGACACTCCTCCTACACCGTTAAGCTAGAAATGCCGTTCCAATATCAACAATTCCGCAACTGTCGCGATCGAGTTGTTTGCATAGAATTTTTGATATCTGTTATACTTGTTCCGTTATTCACTTTCTTGTCCTCTTTTTGTCCTCCATCCGCTTTCATTGGATTTCTCAAGATACTAAAGTGCCCCATTGTGACATCATCACTTCCAACTGACATTCTCTGTAAGTGAAATCAAGCTACCTTTGACACAAATCAGCTAATAACTCCACTTTGCAACCACTTAGACAAAACATTTTAAGTTCCCCAGCTTCGTCTACTTCTCTGCTACTCAAATCGGGAGTTTGGAGAAGAAATTATATTCACATCAAAAGTTACAGCAGTTTAAGTAAGAGCACCAAGATCATTTTCTGTAACATTTTGGCAAACAGTGTCCATTTTGACCAATACGTCAACAAGTTAGACAAAAAGTCAGAGTGTATGGGATATTCGTCTACTTCTCTGCTATTCATAGCTGTGTGCAGAATCAAAATATTCCATACGGAACTTACGGTACAGCTGTTTTTGTAACTGCATTACCACGTGTTTTTCAAACTTCCACAAACAACGTTCGTTTTGACCACTTTCGGAACGTTTTTGAGGAAAAAAGTCCGACAAGCTAAAATCTTCCCCTGCTTCTCTGCTCTTCAGAGACTAAGTCGGATTTCAAATCGGTGCAACCAATCTGTAACTATAGCCGTTTTCGTAACCCATCGCCTCTCTTTCAAGTGTCTGTAAATCATGTCAGCAGCAAGGCAATTCATTACTTTCCAAAACAACTATCGTTTTGACCACTAAACAAACAGTTTGACAAACATAGTTTGGCTTAAAATCTTACTCCACTTCTCTGCTTCTCAAAGGCGGAAACGCTTTTTAAATTTGGTCTACCGTTCTCGTGGGAGAGCGATTTAATTAACCCCTAACCTGCTCTTCACTAACAGCTCTCTGTGTCAATACTGATATTCCAAAACGATACCGTTGGCTAGGATACTCGCAGACGCTGCAGGGCCAAAATCATGAGGAGACACTCCTCCTACACCGTTAAGCTAGAAATGCCGTTCCAATATCAACAATTCCGCAACTGTCGCGATCGAGTTGTTTGCATAGAATTTTTGATATCTGTTATACTTGTTCCGTTATTCACTTTCTTGTCCTCTTTTTGTCCTCCATCCGCTTTCATTGGATTTCTCAAGATACTAAAGTGCCCCATTGTGACATCATCACTTCCAACTGACATTCTCTGTAAGTGAAATCAAGCTACCTTTGACACAAATCAGCTAATAACTCCACTTTGCAACCACTTAGACAAAACATTTCAAGTTCCCCAGCTTCGTCTACTTCTCTGCTACTCAAATCGGGAGTTTGGAGAAGAAATGATATTCACATCAAAAGTTACAGCAGTTTAAGTAAGAGCACCAAGATCATTTTCTGTAACATTTTGGCAAACAGTGTCCATTTTGACCAATACGTCAACAAGTTAGACAAAAAGTCAGAGTGTATGGGATATTCGTCTACTTCTCTGCTATTCATAGCTGTGTGCAGAATCAAAATATTCCATACGGAACTTACGGTACAGCTGGTTTTTGTAACTGCATTACCACGTGTTTTTCAAACTTCCACAAACAACGTTAGTTTTGACCACTTTCGGAACGTTTTTGAGGAAAAAAGTCCGACAAGCTAAAATCTTCCCCTGCTTCTCTGCTCTTCAGAGACTAAGTCGGATTTCAAATCGGTGCAACCAATCTGTAACTATAGCCGTTTTCGTAACCCATCGCCTCTCTTTCAAGTGTCTGTAAATCATGTCAGCAGCAAGGCAATTCATTACTTTCCAAAACAACTATCGTTTTGACCACTAAACAAACAGTTTGACAAACATAGTTTGGCTTAAAATCTTACTCCACTTCTCTGCTTCTCAAAGGCGGAAACGCTTTTTAAATTTGGTCTACCGTTCTCGTGGGAGAGCGATTTAATTAACCCCTAACCTGCTCTTCACTAACAGCTCTCTGTGTCAATACTGATATTCCAAAACGATACCGTTGGCTAGGATACTCGCAGACGCTGCAGGGCCAAAATCATGAGGAGACACTCCTCCTACACCGTTAAGCTAGAAATGCCGTTCCAATATCAACAATTCCGCAACTGTCGCGATCAAGTTGTTTGCATAGAATTTTTGATATCTGTTATACTTGTTCCGTTATTCACTTTCTTGTCCTCTTTTTGTCCTCCATCCGCTTTCATTGGATTTCTCAAGATACTAAAGTGCCCCATTGTGACATCATCACTTCCAACTGACATTCTCTGTAAGTGAAATCAAGCTACCTTTGACACAAATCAGCTAATAACTCCACTTTGCAACCACTTAGACAAAACATTTCAAGTTCCCCAGCTTCGTCTACTTCTCTGCTACTCAAATCGGGAGTTTGGAGAAGAAATGATATTCACATCAAAAGTTACAGCAGTTTAAGTAAGAGCACCAAGATCATTTTCTGTAACATTTTGGCAAACAGTGTCCATTTTGACCAATACGTCAACAAGTTAGACAAAAAGTCAGAGTGTATGGGATATTCGTCTACTTCTCTGCTATTCATAGCTGTGTGCAGAATCAAAATATTCCATACGGAACTTACGGTACAGCTGTTTTTGTAACTGCATTACCACGTGTTTTTCAAACTTCCACAAACAACGTTAGTTTTGACCACTTTCGGAACGTTTTTGAGGAAAAAAGTCCGACAAGCTAAAATCTTCCCCTGCTTCTCTGCTCTTCAGAGACTAAGTCGGATTTCAAATCGGTGCAACCAATCTGTAACTATAGCCGTTTTCGTAACCCATCGCCTCTCTTTCAAGTGTCTGTAAATCATGTCAGCAGCAAGGCAATTCATTACTTTCCAAAACAACTATCGTTTTGACCACTAAACAAACAGTTTGACAAACATAGTTTGGCTTAAAATCTTACTCCACTTCTCTGCTTCTCAAAGGCGGAAACGCTTTTTAAATTGGGTCTACCGTTCTCGTGGGAGAGCGATTTAATTAACCCCTAACCTGCTCTTCACTAACAGCTCTCTGTGTCAATACTGATATTCCAAAACGATACCGTTGGCTAGGATACTCGCAGACGCTGCAGGGCCAAAATCATGAGGAGACACTCCTCCTACACCGTTAAGCTAGAAATGCCGTTCCAATATCAACAATTCCGCAACTGTCGCGATCGAGTTGTTTGCATAGAATTTTTGATATCTGTTATACTTGTTCCGTTATTCACTTTCTTGTCCTCTTTTTGTCCTCCATCCGCTTTCATTGGATTTCTCAAGATACTAAAGTGCCCCATTGTGACATCATCACTTCCAACTGACATTCTCTGTAAGTGAAATCAAGCTACCTTTGACACAAATCAGCTAATAACTCCACTTTGCAACCACTTAGACAAAACATTTTAAGTTCCCCAGCTTCGTCTACTTCTCTGCTACTCAAATCGGGAGTTTGGAGAAGAAATTATATTCACATCAAAAGTTACAGCAGTTTAAGTAAGAGCACCAAGATCATTTTCTTTAACATTTTGGCAAACAGTGTCCATTTTGACCAATACGTCAACAAGTTAGACAAAAAGTCAGAGTGTATGGGATATTCGTCTACTTCTCTGCTATTCATAGCTGTGTGCAGAATCAAAATATTCCATACGGAACTTACGGTACAGCTGTTTTTGTAACTGCATTACCACGTGTTTTTCAAACTTCCACAAACAACGTTAGTTTTGACCACTTTCGGAACGTTTTTGAGGAAAAAAGTCCGACAAGCTAAAATCTTCCCCTGCTTCTCTGCTCTTCAGAGACTAAGTCGGATTTCAAATCGGTGCAACCAATCTGTAACTATAGCCGTTTTCGTAACCCATCGCCTCTCTTTCAAGTGTCTGTAAATCATGTCAGCAGCAAGGCAATTCATTACTTTCCAAAACAACTATCGTTTTGACCACTAAACAAACAGTTTGACAAACATAGTTTGGCTTAAAATCTTACTCCACTTCTCTGCTTCTCAAAGGCGGAAACGCTTTTTAAATTGGGTCTACCGTTCTCGTGGGAGAGCGATTTAATTAACCCCTAACCTGCTCTTCACTAACAGCTCTCTGTGTCAATACTGATATTCCAAAACGATACCGTTGGCTAGGATACTCGCAGACGCTGCAGGGCCAAAATCATGAGGAGACACTCCTCCTACACCGTTAAGCTAGAAATGCCGTTCCAATATCAACAATTCCGCAACTGTCGCGATCGAGTTGTTTGCATAGAATTTTTGATATCTGTTATACTTGTTCCGTTATTCACTTTCTTGTCCTCTTTTTGTCCTCCATCCGCTTTCATTGGATTTCTCAAGATACTAAAGTGCCCCATTGTGACATCATCACTTCCAACTGACATTCTCTGTAAGTGAAATCAAGCTACCTTTGACACAAATCAGCTAATAACTCCACTTTGCAACCACTTAGACAAAACATTTTAAGTTCCCCAGCTTCGTCTACTTCTCTGCTACTCAAATCGGGAGTTTGGAGAAGAAATTATATTCACATCAAAAGTTACAGCAGTTTAAGTAAGAGCACCAAGATCATTTTCGGTAACATTTTGGCAAACAGTGTCCATTTTGACCAATACGTCAACAAGTTAGACAAAAAGTCAGAGTGTATGGGATATTCGTCTACTTCTCTGCTATTCATAGCTGTGTGCAGAATCAAAATATTCCATACGGAACTTACGGTACAGCTGTTTTTGTAACTGCATTACCACGTGTTTTTCAAACTTCCACAAACAACGTTAGTTTTGACCACTTTCGGAACGTTTTTGAGGAAAAAAGTCAGACAAGCTAAACTCTTCCCCTGCTTCTCTGCTCTTCAGAGACTAAGTCGGATTTCAAATCGGTGCAACCAATCTGTAACTATAGCCGTTTTCGTAACCCATCGCCTCTCTTTCAAGTGTCTGTAAATCATGTCAGCAGCAAGGCAATTCATTACTTTCCAAAACAACTATCGTTTTGACCACTAAACAAACAGTTTGACAAACATAGTTTGGCTTAAAATCTTACTCCACTTCTCTGCTTCTCAAAGGCGGAAACGCTTTTTAAATTGGGTCTACCGTTCTCGTGGGAGAGCGATTTAATTAACCCCTAACCTGCTCTTCACTAACAGCTCTCTGTGTCAATACTGATATTCCAAAACGATACCGTTGGCTAGGATACTCGCAGACGCTGCAGGGCCAAAATCATGAGGAGACACTCCTCCTACACCGTTAAGCTAGAAATGCCGTTCCAATATCAACAATTCCGCAACTGTCGCGATCGAGTTGTTTGCATAGAATTTTTGATATCTGTTATACTTGTTCCGTTATTCACTTTCTTGTCCTCTTTTTGTCCTCCATCCGCTTTCATTGGATTTCTCAAGATACTAAAGTGCCCCATTGTGACATCATCACTTCCAACTGACATTCTCTGTAAGTGAAATCAAGCTACCTTTGACACAAATCAGCTAATAACTCCACTTTGCAACCACTTAGACAAAACATTTTAAGTTCCCCAGCTTCGTCTACTTCTCTGCTACTCAAATCGGGAGTTTGGAGAAGAAATGATATTCACATCAAAAGTTACAGCAGTTTAAGTAAGAGCACCAAGATCATTTTCGGTAACATTTTGGCAAACAGTGTCCATTTTGACCAATACGTCAACAAGTTAGACAAAAAGTCAGAGTGTATGGGATATTCGTCTACTTCTCTGCTATTCATAGCTGTGTGCAGAATCAAAATATTCCATACGGAACTTACGGTACAGCTGTTTTTGTAACTGCATTACCACTTGTTTTTCAAACTTCCACAAACAACGTTCGTTTTGACCACTTTTGGAACGTTTTTGAGGAAAAAAGTCAGACAAGCTAAAATCTTCCCCTGCTTCTCTGCTCTTCAGAGACTAAGTCGGATTTCAAATCGGTGCAACCAATCTGTAACTATAGCCGTTTTCGTAACCCATCGCCTCTCTTTCAAGTGTCTGTAAATCATGTCAGCAGCAAGGCAATTCATTACTTTCCAAAACAACTATCGTTTTGACCACTAAACAAACAGTTTGACAAACATAGTTTGGCTTAAAATCTTACTCCACTTCTCTGCTTCTCAAAGGCGGAAACGCTTTTTAAATTGGGTCTACCGTTCTCGTGGGAGAGCGATTTAATTAACCCCTAACCTGCTCTTCACTAACAGCTCTCTGTGTCAATACTGATATTCCAAAACGATACCGTTGGCTAGGATACTCGCAGACGCTGCAGGGCCAAAATCATGAGGAGACACTCCTCCTACACCGTTAAGCTAGAAATGCCGTTCCAATATCAACAATTCCGCAACTGTCGCGATCGAGTTGTTTGCATAGAATTTTTGATATCTGTTATACTTGTTCCGTTATTCACTTTCTTGTCCTCTTTTTGTCCTCCATCCGCTTTCATTGGATTTCTCAAGATACTAAAGTGCCCCATTGTGACATCATCACTTCCAACTGACATTCTCTGTAAGTGAAATCAAGCTACCTTTGACACAAATCAGCTAATAACTCCACTTTGCAACCACTTAGACAAAACATTTTAAGTTCCCCAGCTTCGTCTACTTCTCTGCTACTCAAATCGGGAGTTTGGAGAAGAAATTATATTCACATCAAAAGTTACAGCAGTTTAAGTAAGAGCACCAAGATCATTTTCTGTAACATTTTGGCAAACAGTGTCCATTTTGACCAATACGTCAACAAGTTAGACAAAAAGTCAGAGTGTATGGGATATTCGTCTACTTCTCTGCTATTCATAGCTGTGTGCAGAATCAAAATATTCCATACGGAACTTACGGTACAGCTGTTTTTGTAACTGCATTACCACGTGTTTTTCAAACTTCCACAAACAACGTTCGTTTTGACCACTTTCGGAACGTTTTTGAGGAAAAAAGTCCGACAAGCTAAAATCTTCCCCTGCTTCTCTGCTCTTCAGAGACTAAGTCGGATTTCAAATCGGTGCAACCAATCTGTAACTATAGCCGTTTTCGTAACCCATCGCCTCTCTTTCAAGTGTCTGTAAATCATGTCAGCAGCAAGGCAATTCATTACTTTCCAAAACAACTATCGTTTTGACCACTAAACAAACAGTTTGACAAACATAGTTTGGCTTAAAATCTTACTCCACTTCTCTGCTTCTCAAAGGCGGAAACGCTTTTTAAATTGGGTCTACCGTTCTCGTGGGAGAGCGATTTAATTAACCCCTAACCTGCTCTTCACTAACAGCTCTCTGTGTCAATACTGATATTCCAAAACGATACCGTTGGCTAGGATACTCGCAGACGCTGCAGGGCCAAAATCATGAGGAGACACTCCTCCTACACCGTTAAGCTAGAAATGCCGTTCCAATATCAACAATTCCGCAACTGTCGCGATCGAGTTGTTTGCATAGAATTTTTGATATCTGTTATACTTGTTCCGTTATTCACTTTCTTGTCCTCTTTTTGTCCTCCATCCGCTTTCATTGGATTTCTCAAGATACTAAAGTGCCCCATTGTGACATCATCACTTCCAACTGACATTCTCTGTAAGTGAAATCAAGCTACCTTTGACACAAATCAGCTAATAACTCCACTTTGCAACCACTTAGACAAAACATTTTAAGTTCCCCAGCTTCGTCTACTTCTCTGCTACTCAAATCGGGAGTTTGGAGAAGAAATTATATTCACATCAAAAGTTACAGCAGTTTAAGTAAGAGCACCAAGATCATTTTCTGTAACATTTTGGCAAACAGTGTCCATTTTGACCAATACGTCAACAAGTTAGACAAAAAGTCAGAGTGTATGGGATATTCGTCTACTTCTCTGCTATTCATAGCTGTGTGCAGAATCAAAATATTCCATACGGAACTTACGGTACAGCTGTTTTTGTAACTGCATTACCACGTGTTTTTCAAACTTCCACAAACAACGTTCGTTTTGACCACTTTCGGAACGTTTTTGAGGAAAAAAGTCCGACAAGCTAAAATCTTCCCCTGCTTCTCTGCTCTTCAGAGACTAAGTCGGATTTCAAATCGGTGCAACCAATCTGTAACTATAGCCGTTTTCGTAACCCATCGCCTCTCTTTCAAGTGTCTGTAAATCATGTCAGCAGCAAGGCAATTCATTACTTTCCAAAACAACTATCGTTTTGACCACTAAACAAACAGTTTGACAAACATAGTTTGGCTTAAAATCTTACTCCACTTCTCTGCTTCTCAAAGGCGGAAACGCTTTTTAAATTGGGTCTACCGTTCTCGTGGGAGAGCGATTTAATTAACCCCTAACCTGCTCTTCACTAACAGCTCTCTGTGTCAATACTGATATTCCAAAACGATACCGTTGGCTAGGATACTCGCAGACGCTGCAGGGCCAAAATCATGAGGAGACACTCCTCCTACACCGTTAAGCTAGAAATGCCGTTCCAATATCAACAATTCCGCAACTGTCGCGATCGAGTTGTTTGCATAGAATTTTTGATATCTGTTATACTTGTTCCGTTATTCACTTTCTTGTCCTCTTTTTGTCCTCCATCCGCTTTCATTGGATTTCTCAAGATACTAAAGTGCCCCATTGTGACATCATCACTTCCAACTGACATTCTCTGTAAGTGAAATCAAGCTACCTTTGACACAAATCAGCTAATAACTCCACTTTGCAACCACTTAGACAAAACATTTTAAGTTCCCCAGCTTCGTCTACTTCTCTGCTACTCAAATCGGGAGTTTGGAGAAGAAATTATATTCACATCAAAAGTTACAGCAGTTTAAGTAAGAGCACCAAGATCATTTTCTGTAACATTTTGGCAAACAGTGTCCATTTTGACCAATACGTCAACAAGTTAGACAAAAAGTCAGAGTGTATGGGATATTCGTCTACTTCTCTGCTATTCATAGCTGTGTGCAGAATCAAAATATTCCATACGGAACTTACGGTACAGCTGTTTTTGTAACTGCATTACCACGTGTTTTTCAAACTTCCACAAACAACGTTCGTTTTGACCACTTTCGGAACGTTTTTGAGGAAAAAAGTCCGACAAGCTAAAATCTTCCCCTGCTTCTCTGCTCTTCAGAGACTAAGTCGGATTTCAAATCGGTGCAACCAATCTGTAACTATAGCCGTTTTCGTAACCCATCGCCTCTCTTTCAAGTGTCTGTAAATCATGTCAGCAGCAAGGCAATTCATTACTTTCCAAAACAACTATCGTTTTGACCACTAAACAAACAGTTTGACAAACATAGTTTGGCTTAAAATCTTACTCCACTTCTCTGCTTCTCAAAGGCGGAAACGCTTTTTAAATTGGGTCTACCGTTCTCGTGGGAGAGCGATTTAATTAACCCCTAACCTGCTCTTCACTAACAGCTCTCTGTGTCAATACTGATATTCCAAAACGATACCGTTGGCTAGGATACTCGCAGACGCTGCAGGGCCAAAATCATGAGGAGACACTCCTCCTACACCGTTAAGCTAGAAATGCCGTTCCAATATCAACAATTCCGCAACTGTCGCGATCGAGTTGTTTGCATAGAATTTTTGATATCTGTTATACTTGTTCCGTTATTCACTTTCTTGTCCTCTTTTTGTCCTCCATCCGCTTTCATTGGATTTCTCAAGATACTAAAGTGCCCCATTGTGACATCATCACTTCCAACTGACATTCTCTGTAAGTGAAATCAAGCTACCTTTGACACAAATCAGCTAATAACTCCACTTTGCAACCACTTAGACAAAACATTTTAAGTTCCCCAGCTTCGTCTACTTCTCTGCTACTCAAATCGGGAGTTTGGAGAAGAAATTATATTCACATCAAAAGTTACAGCAGTTTAAGTAAGAGCACCAAGATCATTTTCTGTAACATTTTGGCAAACAGTGTCCATTTTGACCAATACGTCAACAAGTTAGACAAAAAGTCAGAGTGTATGGGATATTCGTCTACTTCTCTGCTATTCATAGCTGTGTGCAGAATCAAAATATTCCATACGGAACTTACGGTACAGCTGTTTTTGTAACTGCATTACCACGTGTTTTTCAAACTTCCACAAACAACGTTCGTTTTGACCACTTTCGGAACGTTTTTGAGGAAAAAAGTCCGACAAGCTAAAATCTTCCCCTGCTTCTCTGCTCTTCAGAGACTAAGTCGGATTTCAAATCGGTGCAACCAATCTGTAACTATAGCCGTTTTCGTAACCCATCGCCTCTCTTTCAAGTGTCTGTAAATCATGTCAGCAGCAAGGCAATTCATTACTTTCCAAAACAACTATCGTTTTGACCACTAAACAAACAGTTTGACAAACATAGTTTGGCTTAAAATCTTACTCCACTTCTCTGCTTCTCAAAGGCGGAAACGCTTTTTAAATTGGGTCTACCGTTCTCGTGGGAGAGCGATTTAATTAACCCCTAACCTGCTCTTCACTAACAGCTCTCTGTGTCAATACTGATATTCCAAAACGATACCGTTGGCTAGGATACTCGCAGACGCTGCAGGGCCAAAATCATGAGGAGACACTCCTCCTACACCGTTAAGCTAGAAATGCCGTTCCAATATCAACAATTCCGCAACTGTCGCGATCGAGTTGTTTGCATAGAATTTTTGATATCTGTTATACTTGTTCCGTTATTCACTTTCTTGTCCTCTTTTTGTCCTCCATCCGCTTTCATTGGATTTCTCAAGATACTAAAGTGCCCCATTGTGACATCATCACTTCCAACTGACATTCTCTGTAAGTGAAATCAAGCTACCTTTGACAGAAATCAGCTAATAACTCCACTTTGCAACCACTTAGACAAAACATTTCAAGTTCCCCAGCTTCGTCTACTTCTCTGCTACTCAAATCGGGAGTTTGGAGAAGAAATGATATTCACATCAAAAGTTACAGCAGTTTAAGTAAGAGCACCAAGATCATTTTCTGTAACATTTTGGCAAACAGTGTCCATTTTGACCAATACGTCAACAAGTTAGACAAAAAGTCAGAGTGTATGGGATATTCGTCTACTTCTCTGCTATTCATAGCTGTGTGCAGAATCAAAATATTCCATACGGAACTTACGGTACAGCTGTTTTTGTAACTGCATTACCACGTGTTTTTCAAACTTCCACAATCAACGTTCGTTTTGACCACTTTCGGAACGTTTTTGAGGAAAAAAGTCAGACAAGCTAAAATCTTCCCCTGCTTCTCTGCTCTTCAGAGACTAAGTCGGATTTCAAATCGGTGCAACCAATCTGTAACTATAGCCGTTTTCGTAACCCATCGCCTCTCTTTCAAGTGTCTGTAAATCATGTCAGCAGCAAGGCAATTCATTACTTTCCAAAACAACTATCGTTTTGACCACTAAACAAACCGTTTGACAAACATAGTTTGGCTTAAAATCTTACTCCACTTCTCTGCTTCTCAAAGTCGGAAACGCTTTTTAAATTGGGTCTACCGTTCTCGTGGGAGAGCGATTTAATTAACCCCTCACCTGCTCTTCACTAACAGCTCTCTGTGTCAATACTGATATTCCAAAACGATACCGTTGGCTAGGATACTCGCAGACGCTGCAGGGCCAAAATCATGAGGAGACACTCCTCCTACACCGTTAAGCTAGAAATGCCGTTCCAATATCAACAATTCCGCAACTGTCGCGATCGAGTTGTTTGCATAGAATTTTTGATATCTGTTATACTTGTTCCGTTATTCACTTTCTTGTCCTCTTTTTGTCCTCCATCCGCTTTCATTGGATTTCTCAAGATACTAAAGTGCCCCATTGTGACATCATCACTTCCAACTGACATTCTCTGTAAGTGAAATCAAGCTACCTTTGACACAAATCAGCTAATAACTCCACTTTGCAACCACTTAGACAAAACATTTCAAGTTCCCCAGCTTCGTCTACTTCTCTGCTACTCAAATCGGGAGTTTGGAGAAGAAATGATATTCACATCAAAAGTTACAGCAGTTTAAGTAAGAGCACCAAGATCATTTTCTGTAACATTTTGGCAAACAGTGTCCATTTTGACCAATACGTCAACAAGTTAGACAAAAAGTCAGAGTGTATGGGATATTCGTCTACTTCTCTGCTATTCATAGCTGTGTGCAGAATCAAAATATTCCATACGGAACTTACGGTACAGCTGTTTTTGTAACTGCATTACCACGTGTTTTTCAAACTTCCACAATCAACGTTCGTTTTGACCACTTTCGGAACGTTTTTGAGGAAAAAAGTCAGACAAGCTAAAATCTTCCCCTGCTTCTCTGCTCTTCAGAGACTCAGTCGGATTTCACATCGGTGCAACCAATCTGTAACTATAGCCGTTTTCGTAACCCATCGCCTCTCTTTCAAGTGTCTGTAAATCATGTCAGCAGCAAGGCAATTCATTACTTTCCAAAACAACTATCGTTTTGACCACTAAACAAATAGTTTGACAAACATAGTTTGGCTTAAAATCTTACTCCACTTCTCTGCTTCTCAAAGGCGGAAACGCTTTTTAAATTGGGTCTACCGTTCTCGTGGGAGAGTGATTTAATTAACCCCTCACCTGCTCTTCACTAACAGCTCTCTGTGTCAATACTGATATTCCAAAACGATACCGTTGGCTAGGATACTCGCAGACGCTGCAGGGCCAAAATCATGAGGAGACACTCCTCCTA
Source organism: Oncorhynchus mykiss (assembly GCF_057628025.1). Classification (NCBI taxonomy): domain Eukaryota; kingdom Metazoa; phylum Chordata; class Actinopteri; order Salmoniformes; family Salmonidae; genus Oncorhynchus; species Oncorhynchus mykiss. The sequence goes on from NC_143042.1 coordinate 28,412,686, forward strand.
CACCGTTAAGCTAGAAATGCCGTTCCAATATCAACAATTCCGCAACTGTCGCGATCAAGTTGTTTGCATAGAATTTTTGATATCTGTTATACTTGTTCCGTTATTCACTTTCTTGTCCTCTTTTTGTCCTCCATCCGCTTTCATTGGATTTCTCAAGATACTAAAGTGCCCCATTGTGACATCATCACTTCCAACTGACATTCTCTGTAAGTGAAATCAAGCTACCTTTGACAGAAATCAGCTAATAACTCCACTTTGCAACCACTTAGACAAAACATTTCAAGTTCCCCAGCTTCGTCTACTTCTCTGCTACTCAAATCGGGAGTTTGGAGAAGAAATGATATTCACATCAAAAGTTACAGCAGTTTAAGTAAGAGCACCAAGATCATTTTCTGTAACATTTTGGCAAACAGTGTCCATTTTGACCAATACGTCAACAAGTTAGACAAAAAGTCAGAGTGTATGGGATATTCGTCTACTTCTCTGCTATTCATAGCTGTGTGCAGAATCAAAATATTCCATACGGAACTTACGGTACAGCTGTTTTTGTAACTGCATTACCACGTGTTTTTCAAACTTCCACAATCAACGTTCGTTTTGACCACTTTCGGAACGTTTTTGAGGAAAAAAGTCAGACAAGCTAAAATCTTCCCCTGCTTCTCTGCTCTTCAGAGACTAAGTCGGATTTCAAATCGGTGCAACCAATCTGTAACTATAGCCGTTTTCGTAACCCATCGCCTCTCTTTCAAGTGTCTGTAAATCATGTCAGCAGCAAGGCAATTCATTACTTTCCAAAACAACTATCGTTTTGACCACTAAACAAACCGTTTGACAAACATAGTTTGGCTTAAAATCTTACTCCACTTCTCTGCTTCTCAAAGTCGGAAACGCTTTTTAAATTGGGTCTACCGTTCTCGTGGGAGAGCGATTTAATTAACCCCTCACCTGCTCTTCACTAACAGCTCTCTGTGTCAATACTGATATTCCAAAACGATACCGTTGGCTAGGATACTCGCAGACGCTGCAGGGCCAAAATCATGAGGAGACACTCCTCCTACACCGTTAAGCTAGAAATGCCGTTCCAATATCAACAATTCCGCAACTGTCGCGATCGAGTTGTTTGCATAGAATTTTTGATATCTGTTATACTTGTTCCGTTATTCACTTTCTTGTCCTCTTTTTGTCCTCCATCCGCTTTCATTGGATTTCTCAAGATACTAAAGTGCCCCATTGTGACATCATCACTTCCAACTGACATTCTCTGTAAGTGAAATCAAGCTACCTTTGACACAAATCAGCTAATAACTCCACTTTGCAACCACTTAGACAAAACATTTCAAGTTCCCCAGCTTCGTCTACTTCTCTGCTACTCAAATCGGGAGTTTGGAGAAGAAATGATATTCACATCAAAAGTTACAGCAGTTTAAGTAAGAGCACCAAGATCATTTTCTGTAACATTTTGGCAAACAGTGTCCATTTTGACCAATACGTCAACAAGTTAGACAAAAAGTCAGAGTGTATGGGATATTCGTCTACTTCTCTGCTATTCATAGCTGTGTGCAGAATCAAAATATTCCATACGGAACTTACGGTACAGCTGTTTTTGTAACTGCATTACCACGTGTTTTTCAAACTTCCACAATCAACGTTCGTTTTGACCACTTTCGGAACGTTTTTGAGGAAAAAAGTCAGACAAGCTAAAATCTTCCCCTGCTTCTCTGCTCTTCAGAGACTAAGTCGGATTTCAAATCGGTGCAACCAATCTGTAACTATAGCCGTTTTCGTAACCCATCGCCTCTCTTTCAAGTGTCTGTAAATCATGTCAGCAGCAAGGCAATTCATTACTTTCCAAAACAACTATCGTTTTGACCACTAAACAAACCGTTTGACAAACATAGTTTGGCTTAAAATCTTACTCCACTTCTCTGCTTCTCAAAGTCGGAAACGCTTTTTAAATTGGGTCTACCGTTCTCGTGGGAGAGCGATTTAATTAACCCCTCACCTGCTCTTCACTAACAGCTCTCTGTGTCAATACTGATATTCCAAAACGATACCGTTGGCTAGGATACTCGCAGACGCTGCAGGGCCAAAATCATGAGGAGACACTCCTCCTACACCGTTAAGCTAGAAATGCCGTTCCAATATCAACAATTCCGCAACTGTCGCGATCGAGTTGTTTGCATAGAATTTTTGATATCTGTTATACTTGTTCCGTTATTCACTTTCTTGTCCTCTTTTTGTCCTCCATCCGCTTTCATTGGATTTCTCAAGATACTAAAGTGCCCCATTGTGACATCATCACTTCCAACTGACATTCTCTGTAAGTGAAATCAAGCTACCTTTGACACAAATCAGCTAATAACTCCACTTTGCAACCACTTAGACAAAACATTTCAAGTTCCCCAGCTTCGTCTACTTCTCTGCTACTCAAATCGGGAGTTTGGAGAAGAAATGATATTCACATCAAAAGTTACAGCAGTTTAAGTAAGAGCACCAAGATCATTTTCTGTAACATTTTGGCAAACAGTGTCCATTTTGACCAATACGTCAACAAGTTAGACAAAAAGTCAGAGTGTATGGGATATTCGTCTACTTCTCTGCTATTCATAGCTGTGTGCAGAATCAAAATATTCCATACGGAACTTACGGTACAGCTGTTTTTGTAACTGCATTACCACGTGTTTTTCAAACTTCCACAATCAACGTTCGTTTTGACCACTTTCGGAACGTTTTTGAGGAAAAAAGTCAGACAAGCTAAAATCTTCCCCTGCTTCTCTGCTCTTCAGAGACTAAGTCGGATTTCAAATCGGTGCAACCAATCTGTAACTATAGCCGTTTTCGTAACCCATCGCCTCTCTTTCAAGTGTCTGTAAATCATGTCAGCAGCAAGGCAATTCATTACTTTCCAAAACAACTATCGTTTTGACCACTAAACAAACCGTTTGACAAACATAGTTTGGCTTAAAATCTTACTCCACTTCTCTGCTTCTCAAAGTCGGAAACGCTTTTTAAATTGGGTCTACCGTTCTCGTGGGAGAGCGATTTAATTAACCCCTCACCTGCTCTTCACTAACAGCTCTCTGTGTCAATACTGATATTCCAAAACGATACCGTTGGCTAGGATACTCGCAGACGCTGCAGGGCCAAAATCATGAGGAGACACTCCTCCTACACCGTTAAGCTAGAAATGCCGTTCCAATATCAACAATTCCGCAACTGTCGCGATCGAGTTGTTTGCATAGAATTTTTGATATCTGTTATACTTGTTCCGTTATTCACTTTCTTGTCCTCTTTTTGTCCTCCATCCGCTTTCATTGGATTTCTCAAGATACTAAAGTGCCCCATTGTGACATCATCACTTCCAACTGACATTCTCTGTAAGTGAAATCAAGCTACCTTTGACACAAATCAGCTAATAACTCCACTTTGCAACCACTTAGACAAAACATTTCAAGTTCCCCAGCTTCGTCTACTTCTCTGCTACTCAAATCGGGAGTTTGGAGAAGAAATGATATTCACATCAAAAGTTACAGCAGTTTAAGTAAGAGCACCAAGATCATTTTCTGTAACATTTTGGCAAACAGTGTCCATTTTGACCAATACGTCAACAAGTTAGACAAAAAGTCAGAGTGTATGGGATATTCGTCTACTTCTCTGCTATTCATAGCTGTGTGCAGAATCAAAATATTCCATACGGAACTTACGGTACAGCTGTTTTTGTAACTGCATTACCACGTGTTTTTCAAACTTCCACAATCAACGTTCGTTTTGACCACTTTCGGAACGTTTTTGAGGAAAAAAGTCAGACAAGCTAAAATCTTCCCCTGCTTCTCTGCTCTTCAGAGACTAAGTCGGATTTCAAATCGGTGCAACCAATCTGTAACTATAGCCGTTTTCGTAACCCATCGCCTCTCTTTCAAGTGTCTGTAAATCATGTCAGCAGCAAGGCAATTCATTACTTTCCAAAACAACTATCGTTTTGACCACTAAACAAACCGTTTGACAAACATAGTTTGGCTTAAAATCTTACTCCACTTCTCTGCTTCTCAAAGTCGGAAACGCTTTTTAAATTGGGTCTACCGTTCTCGTGGGAGAGCGATTTAATTAACCCCTCACCTGCTCTTCACTAACAGCTCTCTGTGTCAATACTGATATTCCAAAACGATACCGTTGGCTAGGATACTCGCAGACGCTGCAGGGCCAAAATCATGAGGAGACACTCCTCCTACACCGTTAAGCTAGAAATGCCGTTCCAATATCAACAATTCCGCAACTGTCGCGATCGAGTTGTTTGCATAGAATTTTTGATATCTGTTATACTTGTTCCGTTATTCACTTTCTTGTCCTCTTTTTGTCCTCCATCCGCTTTCATTGGATTTCTCAAGATACTAAAGTGCCCCATTGTGACATCATCACTTCCAACTGACATTCTCTGTAAGTGAAATCAAGCTACCTTTGACACAAATCAGCTAATAACTCCACTTTGCAACCACTTAGACAAAACATTTCAAGTTCCCCAGCTTCGTCTACTTCTCTGCTACTCAAATCGGGAGTTTGGAGAAGAAATGATATTCACATCAAAAGTTACAGCAGTTTAAGTAAGAGCACCAAGATCATTTTCTGTAACATTTTGGCAAACAGTGTCCATTTTGACCAATACGTCAACAAGTTAGACAAAAAGTCAGAGTGTATGGGATATTCGTCTACTTCTCTGCTATTCATAGCTGTGTGCAGAATCAAAATATTCCATACGGAACTTACGGTACAGCTGGTTTTTGTAACTGCATTACCACGTGTTTTTCAAACTTCCACAAACAACGTTCGTTTTGACCACTTTCGGAACGTTTTTGAGGAAAAAAGTCCGACAAGCTAAAATCTTCCCCTGCTTCTCTGCTCTTCAGAGACTAAGTCGGATTTCAAATCGGTGCAACCAATCTGTAACTATAGCCGTTTTCGTAACCCATCGCCTCTCTTTCAAGTGTCTGTAAATCATGTCAGCAGCAAGGCAATTCATTACTTTCCAAAACAACTATCGTTTTGACCACTAAACAAACAGTTTGACAAACATAGTTTGGCTTAAAATCTTACTCCACTTCTCTGCTTCTCAAAGGCGGAAACGCTTTTTAAATTTGGTCTACCGTTCTCGTGGGAGAGCGATTTAATTAACCCCTAACCTGCTCTTCACTAACAGCTCTCTGTGTCAATACTGATATTCCAAAACGATACCGTTGGCTAGGATACTCGCAGACGCTGCAGGGCCAAAATCATGAGGAGACACTCCTCCTACACCGTTAAGCTAGAAATGCCGTTCCAATATCAACAATTCCGCAACTGTCGCGATCGAGTTGTTTGCATAGAATTTTTGATATCTGTTATACTTGTTCCGTTATTCACTTTCTTGTCCTCTTTTTGTCCTCCATCCGCTTTCATTGGATTTCTCAAGATACTAAAGTGCCCCATTGTGACATCATCACTTCCAACTGACATTCTCTGTAAGTGAAATCAAGCTACCTTTGACACAAATCAGCTAATAACTCCACTTTGCAACCACTTAGACAAAACATTTCAAGTTCCCCAGCTTCGTCTACTTCTCTGCTACTCAAATCGGGAGTTTGGAGAAGAAATGATATTCACATCAAAAGTTACAGCAGTTTAAGTAAGAGCACCAAGATCATTTTCTGTAACATTTTGGCAAACAGTGTCCATTTTGACCAATACGTCAACAAGTTAGACAAAAAGTCAGAGTGTATGGGATATTCGTCTACTTCTCTGCTATTCATAGCTGTGTGCAGAATCAAAATATTCCATACGGAACTTACGGTACAGCTGGTTTTTGTAACTGCATTACCACGTGTTTTTCAAACTTCCACAAACAACGTTCGTTTTGACCACTTTCGGAACGTTTTTGAGGAAAAAAGTCCGACAAGCTAAAATCTTCCCCTGCTTCTCTGCTCTTCAGAGACTAAGTCGGATTTCAAATCGGTGCAACCAATCTGTAACTATAGCCGTTTTCGTAACCCATCGCCTCTCTTTCAAGTGTCTGTAAATCATGTCAGCAGCAAGGCAATTCATTACTTTCCAAAACAACTATCGTTTTGACCACTAAACAAACAGTTTGACAAACATAGTTTGGCTTAAAATCTTACTCCACTTCTCTGCTTCTCAAAGGCGGAAACGCTTTTTAAATTTGGTCTACCGTTCTCGTGGGAGAGCGATTTAATTAACCCCTAACCTGCTCTTCACTAACAGCTCTCTGTGTCAATACTGATATTCCAAAACGATACCGTTGGCTAGGATACTCGCAGACGCTGCAGGGCCAAAATCATGAGGAGACACTCCTCCTACACCGTTAAGCTAGAAATGCCGTTCCAATATCAACAATTCCGCAACTGTCGCGATCGAGTTGTTTGCATAGAATTTTTGATATCTGTTATACTTGTTCCGTTATTCACTTTCTTGTCCTCTTTTTGTCCTCCATCCGCTTTCATTGGATTTCTCAAGATACTAAAGTGCCCCATTGTGACATCATCACTTCCAACTGACATTCTCTGTAAGTGAAATCAAGCTACCTTTGACACAAATCAGCTAATAACTCCACTTTGCAACCACTTAGACAAAACATTTCAAGTTCCCCAGCTTCGTCTACTTCTCTGCTACTCAAATCGGGAGTTTGGAGAAGAAATGATATTCACATCAAAAGTTACAGCAGTTTAAGTAAGAGCACCAAGATCATTTTCTGTAACATTTTGGCAAACAGTGTCCATTTTGACCAATACGTCAACAAGTTAGACAAAAAGTCAGAGTGTATGGGATATTCGTCTACTTCTCTGCTATTCATAGCTGTGTGCAGAATCAAAATATTCCATACGGAACTTACGGTACAGCTGGTTTTTGTAACTGCATTACCACGTGTTTTTCAAACTTCCACAAACAACGTTCGTTTTGACCACTTTCGGAACGTTTTTGAGGAAAAAAGTCCGACAAGCTAAAATCTTCCCCTGCTTCTCTGCTCTTCAGAGACTAAGTCGGATTTCAAATCGGTGCAACCAATCTGTAACTATAGCCGTTTTCGTAACCCATCGCCTCTCTTTCAAGTGTCTGTAAATCATGTCAGCAGCAAGGCAATTCATTACTTTCCAAAACAACTATCGTTTTGACCACTAAACAAACAGTTTGACAAACATAGTTTGGCTTAAAATCTTACTCCACTTCTCTGCTTCTCAAAGGCGGAAACGCTTTTTAAATTTGGTCTACCGTTCTCGTGGGAGAGCGATTTAATTAACCCCTAACCTGCTCTTCACTAACAGCTCTCTGTGTCAATACTGATATTCCAAAACGATACCGTTGGCTAGGATACTCGCAGACGCTGCAGGGCCAAAATCATGAGGAGACACTCCTCCTACACCGTTAAGCTAGAAATGCCGTTCCAATATCAACAATTCCGCAACTGTCGCGATCGAGTTGTTTGCATAGAATTTTTGATATCTGTTATACTTGTTCCGTTATTCACTTTCTTGTCCTCTTTTTGTCCTCCATCCGCTTTCATTGGATTTCTCAAGATACTAAAGTGCCCCATTGTGACATCATCACTTCCAACTGACATTCTCTGTAAGTGAAATCAAGCTACCTTTGACACAAATCAGCTAATAACTCCACTTTGCAACCACTTAGACAAAACATTTCAAGTTCCCCAGCTTCGTCTACTTCTCTGCTACTCAAATCGGGAGTTTGGAGAAGAAATGATATTCACATCAAAAGTTACAGCAGTTTAAGTATGAGCACCAAGATCATTTTCTGTAACATTTTGGCAAACAGTGTCCATTTTGACCAATACGTCAACAAATTAGACAAAAAGTCAGAGTGTATGGGATATTCGTCTACTTCTCTGCTATTCATAGCTGTGTGCAGAATCAAAATATTCCATACGGAACTTACGGTACAGCTGGTTTTTGTAACTGCATTACCACGTGTTTTTCAAACTTCCACAAACAACGTTCGTTTTGACCACTTTCGGAACGTTTTTGAGGAAAAAAGTCCGACAAGCTAAAATCTTCCCCTGCTTCTCTGCTCTTCAGAGACTAAGTCGGATTTCAAATCGGTGCAACCAATCTGTAACTATAGCCGTTTTCGTAACCCATCGCCTCTCTTTCAAGTGTCTGTAAATCATGTCAGCAGCAAGGCAATTCATTACTTTCCAAAACAACTATCGTTTTGACCACTAAACAAACAGTTTGACAAACATAGTTTGGCTTAAAATCTTACTCCACTTCTCTGCTTCTCAAAGGCGTAAACGCTTTTTAAATTTGGTCTACCGTTCTCGTGGGAGAGCGATTTAAATAACCCCTAACCTGCTCTTCACTAACAGCTCTCTGTGTCAATACTGATATTCCAAAACGATACCGTTGGCTAGGATACTCGCAGACGCTGCAGGGCCAAAATCATGAGGAGACACTCCTCCTACACCGTTAAGCTAGAAATGCCGTTCCAATATCAACAATTCCGCAACTGTCGCGATCGAGTTGTTTGCATAGAATTTTTGATATCTGTTATACTTGTTCCGTTATTCACTTTCTTGTCCTCTTTTTGTCCTCCATCCGCTTTCATTGGATTTCTCAAGATACTAAAGTGCCCCATTGTGACATCATCACTTCCAACTGACATTCTCTGTAAGTGAAATCAAGCTACCTTTGACACAAATCAGCTAATAACTCCACTTTGCAACCACTTAGACAAAACATTTCAAGTTCCCCAGCTTCGTCTACTTCTCTGCTACTCAAATCGGGAGTTTGGAGAAGAAATGATATTCACATCAAAAGTTACAGCAGTTTAAGTATGAGCACCAAGATCATTTTCTGTAACATTTTGGCAAACAGTGTCCATTTTGACCAATACGTCAACAAATTAGACAAAAAGTCAGAGTGTATGGGATATTCGTCTACTTCTCTGCTATTCATAGCTGTGTGCAGAATCAAAATATTCCATACGGAACTTACGGTACAGCTGGTTTTTGTAACTGCATTACCACGTGTTTTTCAAACTTCCACAAACAACGTTCGTTTTGACCACTTTCGGAACGTTTTTGAGGAAAAAAGTCCGACAAGCTAAAATCTTCCCCTGCTTCTCTGCTCTTCAGAGACTAAGTCGGATTTCAAATCGGTGCAACCAATCTGTAACTATAGCCGTTTTCGTAACCCATCGCCTCTCTTTCAAGTGTCTGTAAATCATGTCAGCAGCAAGGCAATTCATTACTTTCCAAAACAACTATCGTTTTGACCACTAAACAAACAGTTTGACAAACATAGTTTGGCTTAAAATCTTACTCCACTTCTCTGCTTCTCAAAGGCGGAAACGCTTTTTAAATTTGGTCTACCGTTCTCGTGGGAGAGCGATTTAATTAACCCCTAACCTGCTCTTCACTAACAGCTCTCTGTGTCAATACTGATATTCCAAAACGATACCGTTGGCTAGGATACTCGCAGACGCTGCAGGGCCAAAATCATGAGGAGACACTCCTCCTACACCGTTAAGCTAGAAATGCCGTTCCAATATCAACAATTCCGCAACTGTCGCGATCGAGTTGTTTGCATAGAATTTTTGATATCTGTTATACTTGTTCCGTTATTCACTTTCTTGTCCTCTTTTTGTCCTCCATCCGCTTTCATTGGATTTCTCAAGATACTAAAGTGCCCCATTGTGACATCATCACTTCCAACTGACATTCTCTGTAAGTGAAATCAAGCTACCTTTGACACAAATCAGCTAATAACTCCACTTTGCAACCACTTAGACAAAACATTTCAAGTTCCCCAGCTTCGTCTACTTCTCTGCTACTCAAATCGGGAGTTTGGAGAAGAAATGATATTCACATCAAAAGTTACAGCAGTTTAAGTAAGAGCACCAAGATCATTTTCTGTAACATTTTGGCAAACAGTGTCCATTTTGACCAATACGTCAACAAGTTAGACAAAAAGTCAGAGTGTATGGGATATTCGTCTACTTCTCTGCTATTCATAGCTGTGTGCAGAATCAAAATATTCCATACGGAACTTACGGTACAGCTGGTTTTTGTAACTGCATTACCACGTGTTTTTCAAACTTCCACAAACAACGTTAGTTTTGACCACTTTCGGAACGTTTTTGAGGAAAAAAGTCCGACAAGCTAAAATCTTCCCCTGCTTCTCTGCTCTTCAGAGACTAAGTCGGATTTCAAATCGGTGCAACCAATCTGTAACTATAGCCGTTTTCGTAACCCATCGCCTCTCTTTCAAGTGTCTGTAAATCATGTCAGCAGCAAGGCAATTCATTACTTTCCAAAACAACTATCGTTTTGACCACTAAACAAACAGTTTGACAAACATAGTTTGGCTTAAAATCTTACTCCACTTCTCTGCTTCTCAAAGGCGGAAACGCTTTTTAAATTTGGTCTACCGTTCTCGTGGGAGAGCGATTTAATTAACCCCTAACCTGCTCTTCACTAACAGCTCTCTGTGTCAATACTGATATTCCAAAACGATACCGTTGGCTAGGATACTCGCAGACGCTGCAGGGCCAAAATCATGAGGAGACACTCCTCCTACACCGTTAAGCTAGAAATGCCGTTCCAATATCAACAATTCCGCAACTGTCGCGATCAAGTTGTTTGCATAGAATTTTTGATATCTGTTATACTTGTTCCGTTATTCACTTTCTTGTCCTCTTTTTGTCCTCCATCCGCTTTCATTGGATTTCTCAAGATACTAAAGTGCCCCATTGTGACATCATCACTTCCAACTGACATTCTCTGTAAGTGAAATCAAGCTACCTTTGACACAAATCAGCTAATAACTCCACTTTGCAACCACTTAGACAAAACATTTCAAGTTCCCCAGCTTCGTCTACTTCTCTGCTACTCAAATCGGGAGTTTGGAGAAGAAATGATATTCACATCAAAAGTTACAGCAGTTTAAGTAAGAGCACCAAGATCATTTTCTGTAACATTTTGGCAAACAGTGTCCATTTTGACCAATACGTCAACAAGTTAGACAAAAAGTCAGAGTGTATGGGATATTCGTCTACTTCTCTGCTATTCATAGCTGTGTGCAGAATCAAAATATTCCATACGGAACTTACGGTACAGCTGTTTTTGTAACTGCATTACCACGTGTTTTTCAAACTTCCACAAACAACGTTAGTTTTGACCACTTTCGGAACGTTTTTGAGGAAAAAAGTCCGACAAGCTAAAATCTTCCCCTGCTTCTCTGCTCTTCAGAGACTAAGTCGGATTTCAAATCGGTGCAACCAATCTGTAACTATAGCCGTTTTCGTAACCCATCGCCTCTCTTTCAAGTGTCTGTAAATCATGTCAGCAGCAAGGCAATTCATTACTTTCCAAAACAACTATCGTTTTGACCACTAAACAAACAGTTTGACAAACATAGTTTGGCTTAAAATCTTACTCCACTTCTCTGCTTCTCAAAGGCGGAAACGCTTTTTAAATTGGGTCTACCGTTCTCGTGGGAGAGCGATTTAATTAACCCCTAACCTGCTCTTCACTAACAGCTCTCTGTGTCAATACTGATATTCCAAAACGATACCGTTGGCTAGGATACTCGCAGACGCTGCAGGGCCAAAATCATGAGGAGACACTCCTCCTACACCGTTAAGCTAGAAATGCCGTTCCAATATCAACAATTCCGCAACTGTCGCGATCGAGTTGTTTGCATAGAATTTTTGATATCTGTTATACTTGTTCCGTTATTCACTTTCTTGTCCTCTTTTTGTCCTCCATCCGCTTTCATTGGATTTCTCAAGATACTAAAGTGCCCCATTGTGACATCATCACTTCCAACTGACATTCTCTGTAAGTGAAATCAAGCTACCTTTGACACAAATCAGCTAATAACTCCACTTTGCAACCACTTAGACAAAACATTTTAAGTTCCCCAGCTTCGTCTACTTCTCTGCTACTCAAATCGGGAGTTTGGAGAAGAAATTATATTCACATCAAAAGTTACAGCAGTTTAAGTAAGAGCACCAAGATCATTTTCTGTAACATTTTGGCAAACAGTGTCCATTTTGACCAATACGTCAACAAGTTAGACAAAAAGTCAGAGTGTATGGGATATTCGTCTACTTCTCTGCTATTCATAGCTGTGTGCAGAATCAAAATATTCCATACGGAACTTACGGTACAGCTGTTTTTGTAACTGCATTACCACGTGTTTTTCAAACTTCCACAAACAACGTTAGTTTTGACCACTTTCGGAACGTTTTTGAGGAAAAAAGTCCGACAAGCTAAAATCTTCCCCTGCTTCTCTGCTCTTCAGAGACTAAGTCGGATTTCAAATCGGTGCAACCAATCTGTAACTATAGCCGTTTTCGTAACCCATCGCCTCTCTTTCAAGTGTCTGTAAATCATGTCAGCAGCAAGGCAATTCATTACTTTCCAAAACAACTATCGTTTTGACCACTAAACAAACAGTTTGACAAACATAGTTTGGCTTAAAATCTTACTCCACTTCTCTGCTTCTCAAAGGCGGAAACGCTTTTTAAATTGGGTCTACCGTTCTCGTGGGAGAGCGATTTAATTAACCCCTAACCTGCTCTTCACTAACAGCTCTCTGTGTCAATACTGATATTCCAAAACGATACCGTTGGCTAGGATACTCGCAGACGCTGCAGGGCCAAAATCATGAGGAGACACTCCTCCTACACCGTTAAGCTAGAAATGCCGTTCCAATATCAACAATTCCGCAACTGTCGCGATCGAGTTGTTTGCATAGAATTTTTGATATCTGTTATACTTGTTCCGTTATTCACTTTCTTGTCCTCTTTTTGTCCTCCATCCGCTTTCATTGGATTTCTCAAGATACTAAAGTGCCCCATTGTGACATCATCACTTCCAACTGACATTCTCTGTAAGTGAAATCAAGCTACCTTTGACACAAATCAGCTAATAACTCCACTTTGCAACCACTTAGACAAAACATTTTAAGTTCCCCAGCTTCGTCTACTTCTCTGCTACTCAAATCGGGAGTTTGGAGAAGAAATTATATTCACATCAAAAGTTACAGCAGTTTAAGTAAGAGCACCAAGATCATTTTCGGTAACATTTTGGCAAACAGTGTCCATTTTGACCAATACGTCAACAAGTTAGACAAAAAGTCAGAGTGTATGGGATATTCGTCTACTTCTCTGCTATTCATAGCTGTGTGCAGAATCAAAATATTCCATACGGAACTTACGGTACAGCTGTTTTTGTAACTGCATTACCACGTGTTTTTCAAACTTCCACAAACAACGTTAGTTTTGACCACTTTCGGAACGTTTTTGAGGAAAAAAGTCAGACAAGCTAAAATCTTCCCCTGCTTCTCTGCTCTTCAGAGACTAAGTCGGATTTCAAATCGGTGCAACCAATCTGTAACTATAGCCGTTTTCGTAACCCATCGCCTCTCTTTCAAGTGTCTGTAAATCATGTCAGCAGCAAGGCAATTCATTACTTTCCAAAACAACTATCGTTTTGACCACTAAACAAACAGTTTGACAAACATAGTTTGGCTTAAAATCTTACTCCACTTCTCTGCTTCTCAAAGGCGGAAACGCTTTTTAAATTGGGTCTACCGTTCTCGTGGGAGAGCGATTTAATTAACCCCTAACCTGCTCTTCACTAACAGCTCTCTGTGTCAATACTGATATTCCAAAACGATACCGTTGGCTAGGATACTCGCAGACGCTGCAGGGCCAAAATCATGAGGAGACACTCCTCCTACACCGTTAAGCTAGAAATGCCGTTCCAATATCAACAATTCCGCAACTGTCGCGATCGAGTTGTTTGCATAGAATTTTTGATATCTGTTATACTTGTTCCGTTATTCACTTTCTTGTCCTCTTTTTGTCCTCCATCCGCTTTCATTGGATTTCTCAAGATACTAAAGTGCCCCATTGTGACATCATCACTTCCAACTGACATTCTCTGTAAGTGAAATCAAGCTACCTTTGACACAAATCAGCTAATAACTCCACTTTGCAACCACTTAGACAAAACATTTTAAGTTCCCCAGCTTCGTCTACTTCTCTGCTACTCAAATCGGGAGTTTGGAGAAGAAATGATATTCACATCAAAAGTTACAGCAGTTTAAGTAAGAGCACCAAGATCATTTTCGGTAACATTTTGGCAAACAGTGTCCATTTTGACCAATACGTCAACAAGTTAGACAAAAAGTCAGAGTGTATGGGATATTCGTCTACTTCTCTGCTATTCATAGCTGTGTGCAGAATCAAAATATTCCATACGGAACTTACGGTACAGCTGTTTTTGTAACTGCATTACCACTTGTTTTTCAAACTTCCACAAACAACGTTCGTTTTGACCACTTTTGGAACGTTTTTGAGGAAAAAAGTCAGACAAGCTAAAATCTTCCCCTGCTTCTCTGCTCTTCAGAGACTAAGTCGGATTTCAAATCGGTGCAACCAATCTGTAACTATAGCCGTTTTCGTAACCCATCGCCTCTCTTTCAAGTGTCTGTAAATCATGTCAGCAGCAAGGCAATTCATTACTTTCCAAAACAACTATCGTTTTGACCACTAAACAAACAGTTTGACAAACATAGTTTGGCTTAAAATCTTACTCCACTTCTCTGCTTCTCAAAGGCGGAAACGCTTTTTAAATTGGGTCTACCGTTCTCGTGGGAGAGCGATTTAATTAACCCCTAACCTGCTCTTCACTAACAGCTCTCTGTGTCAATACTGATATTCCAAAACGATACCGTTGGCTAGGATACTCGCAGACGCTGCAGGGCCAAAATCATGAGGAGACACTCCTCCTACACCGTTAAGCTAGAAATGCCGTTCCAATATCAACAATTCCGCAACTGTCGCGATCGAGTTGTTTGCATAGAATTTTTGATATCTGTTATACTTGTTCCGTTATTCACTTTCTTGTCCTCTTTTTGTCCTCCATCCGCTTTCATTGGATTTCTCAAGATACTAAAGTGCCCCATTGTGACATCATCACTTCCAACTGACATTCTCTGTAAGTGAAATCAAGCTACCTTTGACACAAATCAGCTAATAACTCCACTTTGCAACCACTTAGACAAAACATTTTAAGTTCCCCAGCTTCGTCTACTTCTCTGCTACTCAAATCTGGAGTTTGGAGAAGAAATTATATTCACATCAAAAGTTACAGCAGTTTAAGTAAGAGCACCAAGATCATTTTCTGTAACATTTTGGCAAACAGTGTCCATTTTGACCAATACGTCAACAAGTTAGACAAAAAGTCAGAGTGTATGGGATATTCGTCTACTTCTCTGCTATTCATAGCTGTGTGCAGAATCAAAATATTCCATACGGAACTTACGGTACAGCTGTTTTTGTAACTGCATTACCACGTGTTTTTCAAACTTCCACAAACAACGTTCGTTTTGACCACTTTCGGAACGTTTTTGAGGAAAAAAGTCCGACAAGCTAAAATCTTCCCCTGCTTCTCTGCTCTTCAGAGACTAAGTCGGATTTCAAATCGGTGCAACCAATCTGTAACTATAGCCGTTTTCGTAACCCATCGCCTCTCTTTCAAGTGTCTGTAAATCATGTCAGCAGCAAGGCAATTCATTACTTTCCAAAACAACTATCGTTTTGACCACTAAACAAACAGTTTGACAAACATAGTTTGGCTTAAAATCTTACTCCACTTCTCTGCTTCTCAAAGGCGGAAACGCTTTTTAAATTGGGTCTACCGTTCTCGTGGGAGAGCGATTTAATTAACCCCTAACCTGCTCTTCACTAACAGCTCTCTGTGTCAATACTGATATTCCAAAACGATACCGTTGGCTAGGATACTCGCAGACGCTGCAGGGCCAAAATCATGAGGAGACACTCCTCCTACACCGTTAAGCTAGAAATGCCGTTCCAATATCAACAATTCCGCAACTGTCGCGATCGAGTTGTTTGCATAGAATTTTTGATATCTGTTATACTTGTTCCGTTATTCACTTTCTTGTCCTCTTTTTGTCCTCCATCCGCTTTCATTGGATTTCTCAAGATACTAAAGTGCCCCATTGTGACATCATCACTTCCAACTGACATTCTCTGTAAGTGAAATCAAGCTACCTTTGACACAAATCAGCTAATAACTCCACTTTGCAACCACTTAGACAAAACATTTTAAGTTCCCCAGCTTCGTCTACTTCTCTGCTACTCAAATCGGGAGTTTGGAGAAGAAATTATATTCACATCAAAAGTTACAGCAGTTTAAGTAAGAGCACCAAGATCATTTTCTGTAACATTTTGGCAAACAGTGTCCATTTTGACCAATACGTCAACAAGTTAGACAAAAAGTCAGAGTGTATGGGATATTCGTCTACTTCTCTGCTATTCATAGCTGTGTGCAGAATCAAAATATTCCATACGGAACTTACGGTACAGCTGTTTTTGTAACTGCATTACCACGTGTTTTTCAAACTTCCACAAACAACGTTCGTTTTGACCACTTTCGGAACGTTTTTGAGGAAAAAAGTCCGACAAGCTAAAATCTTCCCCTGCTTCTCTGCTCTTCAGAGACTAAGTCGGATTTCAAATCGGTGCAACCAATCTGTAACTATAGCCGTTTTCGTAACCCATCGCCTCTCTTTCAAGTGTCTGTAAATCATGTCAGCAGCAAGGCAATTCATTACTTTCCAAAACAACTATCGTTTTGACCACTAAACAAACAGTTTGACAAACATAGTTTGGCTTAAAATCTTACTCCACTTCTCTGCTTCTCAAAGGCGGAAACGCTTTTTAAATTGGGTCTACCGTTCTCGTGGGAGAGCGATTTAATTAACCCCTAACCTGCTCTTCACTAACAGCTCTCTGTGTCAATACTGATATTCCAAAACGATACCGTTGGCTAGGATACTCGCAGACGCTGCAGGGCCAAAATCATGAGGAGACACTCCTCCTACACCGTTAAGCTAGAAATGCCGTTCCAATATCAACAATTCCGCAACTGTCGCGATCGAGTTGTTTGCATAGAATTTTTGATATCTGTTATACTTGTTCCGTTATTCACTTTCTTGTCCTCTTTTTGTCCTCCATCCGCTTTCATTGGATTTCTCAAGATACTAAAGTGCCCCATTGTGACATCATCACTTCCAACTGACATTCTCTGTAAGTGAAATCAAGCTACCTTTGACACAAATCAGCTAATAACTCCACTTTGCAACCACTTAGACAAAACATTTTAAGTTCCCCAGCTTCGTCTACTTCTCTGCTACTCAAATCGGGAGTTTGGAGAAGAAATTATATTCACATCAAAAGTTACAGCAGTTTAAGTAAGAGCACCAAGATCATTTTCTGTAACATTTTGGCAAACAGTGTCCATTTTGACCAATACGTCAACAAGTTAGACAAAAAGTCAGAGTGTATGGGATATTCGTCTACTTCTCTGCTATTCATAGCTGTGTGCAGAATCAAAATATTCCATACGGAACTTACGGTACAGCTGTTTTTGTAACTGCATTACCACGTGTTTTTCAAACTTCCACAAACAACGTTCGTTTTGACCACTTTCGGAACGTTTTTGAGGAAAAAAGTCCGACAAGCTAAAATCTTCCCCTGCTTCTCTGCTCTTCAGAGACTAAGTCGGATTTCAAATCGGTGCAACCAATCTGTAACTATAGCCGTTTTCGTAACCCATCGCCTCTCTTTCAAGTGTCTGTAAATCATGTCAGCAGCAAGGCAATTCATTACTTTCCAAAACAACTATCGTTTTGACCACTAAACAAACAGTTTGACAAACATAGTTTGGCTTAAAATCTTACTCCACTTCTCTGCTTCTCAAAGGCGGAAACGCTTTTTAAATTGGGTCTACCGTTCTCGTGGGAGAGCGATTTAATTAACCCCTAACCTGCTCTTCACTAACAGCTCTCTGTGTCAATACTGATATTCCAAAACGATACCGTTGGCTAGGATACTCGCAGACGCTGCAGGGCCAAAATCATGAGGAGACACTCCTCCTACACCGTTAAGCTAGAAATGCCGTTCCAATATCAACAATTCCGCAACTGTCGCGATCGAGTTGTTTGCATAGAATTTTTGATATCTGTTATACTTGTTCCGTTATTCACTTTCTTGTCCTCTTTTTGTCCTCCATCCGCTTTCATTGGATTTCTCAAGATACTAAAGTGCCCCATTGTGACATCATCACTTCCAACTGACATTCTCTGTAAGTGAAATCAAGCTACCTTTGACACAAATCAGCTAATAACTCCACTTTGCAACCACTTAGACAAAACATTTTAAGTTCCCCAGCTTCGTCTACTTCTCTGCTACTCAAATCGGGAGTTTGGAGAAGAAATTATATTCACATCAAAAGTTACAGCAGTTTAAGTAAGAGCACCAAGATCATTTTCTGTAACATTTTGGCAAACAGTGTCCATTTTGACCAATACGTCAACAAGTTAGACAAAAAGTCAGAGTGTATGGGATATTCGTCTACTTCTCTGCTATTCATAGCTGTGTGCAGAATCAAAATATTCCATACGGAACTTACGGTACAGCTGTTTTTGTAACTGCATTACCACGTGTTTTTCAAACTTCCACAAACAACGTTCGTTTTGACCACTTTCGGAACGTTTTTGAGGAAAAAAGTCCGACAAGCTAAAATCTTCCCCTGCTTCTCTGCTCTTCAGAGACTAAGTCGGATTTCAAATCGGTGCAACCAATCTGTAACTATAGCCGTTTTCGTAACCCATCGCCTCTCTTTCAAGTGTCTGTAAATCATGTCAGCAGCAAGGCAATTCATTACTTTCCAAAACAACTATCGTTTTGACCACTAAACAAACAGTTTGACAAACATAGTTTGGCTTAAAATCTTACTCCACTTCTCTGCTTCTCAAAGGCGGAAACGCTTTTTAAATTGGGTCTACCGTTCTCGTGGGAGAGCGATTTAATTAACCCCTAACCTGCTCTTCACTAACAGCTCTCTGTGTCAATACTGATATTCCAAAACGATACCGTTGGCTAGGATACTCGCAGACGCTGCAGGGCCAAAATCATGAGGAGACACTCCTCCTACACCGTTAAGCTAGAAATGCCGTTCCAATATCAACAATTCCGCAACTGTCGCGATCGAGTTGTTTGCATAGAATTTTTGATATCTGTTATACTTGTTCCGTTATTCACTTTCTTGTCCTCTTTTTGTCCTCCATCCGCTTTCATTGGATTTCTCAAGATACTAAAGTGCCCCATTGTGACATCATCACTTCCAACTGACATTCTCTGTAAGTGAAATCAAGCTACCTTTGACACAAATCAGCTAATAACTCCACTTTGCAACCACTTAGACAAAACATTTTAAGTTCCCCAGCTTCGTCTACTTCTCTGCTACTCAAATCGGGAGTTTGGAGAAGAAATTATATTCACATCAAAAGTTACAGCAGTTTAAGTAAGAGCACCAAGATCATTTTCTGTAACATTTTGGCAAACAGTGTCCATTTTGACCAATACGTCAACAAGTTAGACAAAAAGTCAGAGTGTATGGGATATTCGTCTACTTCTCTGCTATTCATAGCTGTGTGCAGAATCAAAATATTCCATACGGAACTTACGGTACAGCTGTTTTTGTAACTGCATTACCACGTGTTTTTCAAACTTCCACAAACAACGTTCGTTTTGACCACTTTCGGAACGTTTTTGAGGAAAAAAGTCCGACAAGCTAAAATCTTCCCCTGCTTCTCTGCTCTTCAGAGACTAAGTCGGATTTCAAATCGGTGCAACCAATCTGTAACTATAGCCGTTTTCGTAACCCATCGCCTCTCTTTCAAGTGTCTGTAAATCATGTCAGCAGCAAGGCAATTCATTACTTTCCAAAACAACTATCGTTTTGACCACTAAACAAACAGTTTGACAAACATAGTTTGGCTTAAAATCTTACTCCACTTCTCTGCTTCTCAAAGGCGGAAACGCTTTTTAAATTGGGTCTACCGTTCTCGTGGGAGAGCGATTTAATTAACCCCTAACCTGCTCTTCACTAACAGCTCTCTGTGTCAATACTGATATTCCAAAACGATACCGTTGGCTAGGATACTCGCAGACGCTGCAGGGCCAAAATCATGAGGAGACACTCCTCCTACACCGTTAAGCTAGAAATGCCGTTCCAATATCAACAATTCCGCAACTGTCGCGATCGAGTTGTTTGCATAGAATTTTTGATATCTGTTATACTTGTTCCGTTATTCACTTTCTTGTCCTCTTTTTGTCCTCCATCCGCTTTCATTGGATTTCTCAAGATACTAAAGTGCCCCATTGTGACATCATCACTTCCAACTGACATTCTCTGTAAGTGAAATCAAGCTACCTTTGACACAAATCAGCTAATAACTCCACTTTGCAACCACTTAGACAAAACATTTTAAGTTCCCCAGCTTCGTCTACTTCTCTGCTACTCAAATCGGGAGTTTGGAGAAGAAATTATATTCACATCAAAAGTTACAGCAGTTTAAGTAAGAGCACCAAGATCATTTTCTGTAACATTTTGGCAAACAGTGTCCATTTTGACCAATACGTCAACAAGTTAGACAAAAAGTCAGAGTGTATGGGATATTCGTCTACTTCTCTGCTATTCATAGCTGTGTGCAGAATCAAAATATTCCATACGGAACTTACGGTACAGCTGTTTTTGTAACTGCATTACCACGTGTTTTTCAAACTTCCACAAACAACGTTCGTTTTGACCACTTTCGGAACGTTTTTGAGGAAAAAAGTCCGACAAGCTAAAATCTTCCCCTGCTTCTCTGCTCTTCAGAGACTAAGTCGGATTTCAAATCGGTGCAACCAATCTGTAACTATAGCCGTTTTCGTAACCCATCGCCTCTCTTTCAAGTGTCTGTAAATCATGTCAGCAGCAAGGCAATTCATTACTTTCCAAAACAACTATCGTTTTGACCACTAAACAAACAGTTTGACAAACATAGTTTGGCTTAAAATCTTACTCCACTTCTCTGCTTCTCAAAGGCGGAAACGCTTTTTAAATTGGGTCTACCGTTCTCGTGGGAGAGCGATTTAATTAACCCCTAACCTGCTCTTCACTAACAGCTCTCTGTGTCAATACTGATATTCCAAAACGATACCGTTGGCTAGGATACTCGCAGACGCTGCAGGGCCAAAATCATGAGGAGACACTCCTCCTACACCGTTAAGCTAGAAATGCCGTTCCAATATCAACAATTCCGCAACTGTCGCGATCGAGTTGTTTGCATAGAATTTTTGATATCTGTTATACTTGTTCCGTTATTCACTTTCTTGTCCTCTTTTTGTCCTCCATCCGCTTTCATTGGATTTCTCAAGATACTAAAGTGCCCCATTGTGACATCATCACTTCCAACTGACATTCTCTGTAAGTGAAATCAAGCTACCTTTGACACAAATCAGCTAATAACTCCACTTTGCAACCACTTAGACAAAACATTTTAAGTTCCCCAGCTTCGTCTACTTCTCTGCTACTCAAATCGGGAGTTTGGAGAAGAAATTATATTCACATCAAAAGTTACAGCAGTTTAAGTAAGAGCACCAAGATCATTTTCTGTAACATTTTGGCAAACAGTGTCCATTTTGACCAATACGTCAACAAGTTAGACAAAAAGTCAGAGTGTATGGGATATTCGTCTACTTCTCTGCTATTCATAGCTGTGTGCAGAATCAAAATATTCCATACGGAACTTACGGTACAGCTGTTTTTGTAACTGCATTACCACGTGTTTTTCAAACTTCCACAAACAACGTTCGTTTTGACCACTTTCGGAACGTTTTTGAGGAAAAAAGTCCGACAAGCTAAAATCTTCCCCTGCTTCTCTGCTCTTCAGAGACTAAGTCGGATTTCAAATCGGTGCAACCAATCTGTAACTATAGCCGTTTTCGTAACCCATCGCCTCTCTTTCAAGTGTCTGTAAATCATGTCAGCAGCAAGGCAATTCATTACTTTCCAAAACAACTATCGTTTTGACCACTAAACAAACAGTTTGACAAACATAGTTTGGCTTAAAATCTTACTCCACTTCTCTGCTTCTCAAAGGCGGAAACGCTTTTTAAATTGGGTCTACCGTTCTCGTGGGAGAGCGATTTAATTAACCCCTAACCTGCTCTTCACTAACAGCTCTCTGTGTCAATACTGATATTCCAAAACGATACCGTTGGCTAGGATACTCGCAGACGCTGCAGGGCCAAAATCATGAGGAGACACTCCTCCTACACCGTTAAGCTAGAAATGCCGTTCCAATATCAACAATTCCGCAACTGTCGCGATCGAGTTGTTTGCATAGAATTTTTGATATCTGTTATACTTGTTCCGTTATTCACTTTCTTGTCCTCTTTTTGTCCTCCATCCGCTTTCATTGGATTTCTCAAGATACTAAAGTGCCCCATTGTGACATCATCACTTCCAACTGACATTCTCTGTAAGTGAAATCAAGCTACCTTTGACACAAATCAGCTAATAACTCCACTTTGCAACCACTTAGACAAAACATTTTAAGTTCCCCAGCTTCGTCTACTTCTCTGCTACTCAAATCGGGAGTTTGGAGAAGAAATTATATTCACATCAAAAGTTACAGCAGTTTAAGTAAGAGCACCAAGATCATTTTCTGTAACATTTTGGCAAACAGTGTCCATTTTGACCAATACGTCAACAAGTTAGACAAAAAGTCAGAGTGTATGGGATATTCGTCTACTTCTCTGCTATTCATAGCTGTGTGCAGAATCAAAATATTCCATACGGAACTTACGGTACAGCTGTTTTTGTAACTGCATTACCACGTGTTTTTCAAACTTCCACAAACAACGTTCGTTTTGACCACTTTTGGAACGTTTTTGAGGAAAAAAGTCAGACAAGCTAAAATCTTCCCCTGCTTCTCTGCTCTTCAGAGACTAAGTCGGATTTCAAATCGGTGCAACCAATCTGTAACTATAGCCGTTTTCGTAACCCATCGCCTCTCTTTCAAGTGTCTGTAAATCATGTCAGCAGCAAGGCAATTCATTACTTTCCAAAACAACTATCGTTTTGACCACTAAACAAACCGTTTGACAAACATAGTTTGGCTTAAAATCTTACTCCACTTCTCTGCTTCTCAAAGTCGGAAACGCTTTTTAAATTGGGTCTACCGTTCTCGTGGGAGAGCGATTTAATTAACCCCTCACCTGCTCTTCACTAACAGCTCTCTGTGTCAATACTGATATTCCAAAACGATACCGTTGGCTAGGATACTCGCAGACGCTGCAGGGCCAAAATCATGAGGAGACACTCCTCCTACACCGTTAAGCTAGAAATGCAGTTCCAATATCAACAATTCCGCAACTGTCGCGATCGAGTTGTTTGCATAGAATTTTTGATATCTGATATCTACTTCTCTGCTACTCAAATCGGGAGTTTGGAGAAGAAATGATATTCACATCAAAAGTTACAGCAGTTTAAGTAAGAGCACCAAGATCATTTTCTGTAACATTTTGGCAAACAGTGTCCATTTTGACCAATACGTCAACAAGTTAGACAAAAAGTCAGAGTGTATGGGATATTCGTCTACTTCTCTGCTATTCATAGCTGTGTGCAGAATCAAAATATTCCATACGGAACTTACGGTACAGCTGTTTTTGTAACTGCATTACCACGTGTTTTTCAAACTTCCACAAACAACGTTCGTTTTGACCACTTTTGGAACGTTTTTGAGGAAAAAAGTCCGACAAGCTAAAATCTTCCCCTGCTTCTCTGCTCTTCAGAGACTAAGTCGGATTTCAAATCGGTGCAACCAATCTGTAACTATAGCCGTTTTCGTAACCCATCGCCTCTCTTTCAAGTGTCTGTAAATCATGTCAGCAGAAAGGCAATTCATTACTTTCCAAAACAACTATCGTTTTGACCACTAAACAAACCGTTTGACAAACATAGTTTGGCTTAAAATCTTACTCCACTTCTCTGCTTCTCAAAGTCGGAAACGCTTTTTAAATTGGGTCTACCGTTCTCGTGGGAGAGCGATTTAATTAACCCCTCACCTGCTCTTCACTAACAGCTCTCTGTGTCAATACTGATATTCCAAAACGATACCGTTGGCTAGGATACTCGCAGACGCTGCAGGGCCAAAATCATGAGGAGACACTCCTCCTACACCGTTAAGCTAGAAATGCTGTTCCAATATCAACAATTCCGCAACTGTCGCGATCGAGTTGTTTGCATAGAATTTTTGATATCTGATATCTACTTCTCTGCTACTCAAATCGGGAGTTTGGAGAAGAAATGATATTCACATCAAAAGTTACAGCAGTTTAAGTAAGAGCACCAAGATCATTTTCTGTAACATTTTGGCAAACAGTGTCCATTTTGACCAATACGTCAACAAGTTAGACAAAAAGTCAGAGTGTATGGGATATTCGTCTACTTCTCTGCTATTCATAGCTGTGTGCAGAATCAAAATATTCCATACGGAACTTACGGTACAGCTGTTTTTGTAACTGCATTACCACGTGTTTTTCAAACTTCCACAAACAACGTTCGTTTTGACCACTTTCGGAACGTTTTTGAGGAAAAAAGTCCGACAAGCTAAAATCTTCCCCTGCTTCTCTGCTCTTCAGAGACTAAGTCGGATTTCAAATCGGTGCAACCAATCTGTAACTATAGCCGTTTTCGTAACCCATCGCCTCTCTTTCAAGTGTCTGTAAATCATGTCAGAAGCAAGGCAATTCATTACTTTCCAAAACAACTATCGTTTTGACCACTAAACAAACAGTTTGACAAACATAGTTTGGCTTAAAATCTTACTCCACTTCTCTGCTTCTCAAAGTCGGAAACGCTTTTTAAATTGGGTCTACCGTTCTCGTGGGAGAGCGATTTAATTAACCCCTAACCTGCTCTTCACTAACAGCTCTCTGTGTCAATACTGATATTCCAAAACGATACCGTTGGCTAGGATACTCGCAGACGCTGCAGGGCCAAAATCATGAGGAGACACTCCTCCTACACCGTTAAGCTAGAAATGCCGTTCCAATATCAACAATTCCGCAACTGTCGCGATCGAGTTGTTTGCATAGAATTTTTGATATCTGTTATACTTGTTCCGTTATTCACTTTCTTGTCCTCTTTTTGTCCTCCATCCGCTTTCATTGGATTTCTCAAGATACTAAAGTGCCCCATTGTGACATCATCACTTCCAACTGACATTCTCTGTAAGTGAAATCAAGCTACCTTTGACACAAATCAGCTAATAACTCCACTTTGCAACCACTTAGACAAAACATTTTAAGTTCCCCAGCTTCGTCTACTTCTCTGCTACTCAAATCGGGAGTTTGGAGAAGAAATGATATTCACATCAAAAGTTACAGCAGTTTAAGTAAGAGCACCAAGATCATTTTCTGTAACATTTTGGCAAACAGTGTCCATTTTGACCAATACGTCAACAAGTTAGACAAAAAGTCAGAGTGTATGGGATATTCGTCTACTTCTCTGCTATTCATAGCTGTGTGCAGAATCAAAATATTCCATACGGAACTTACGGTACAGCTGTTTTTGTAACTGCATTACCACGTGTTTTTCAAACTTCCACAAACAACGTTCGTTTTGACCACTTTTGGAACGTTTTTGAGGAAAAAAGTCCGACAAGCTAAAATCTTCCCCTGCTTCTCTGCTCTTCAGAGACTAAGTCGGATTTCAAATCGGTGCAACCAATCTGTAACTATAGCCGTTTTCGTAACCCATCGCCTCTCTTTCAAGTGTCTGTAAATCATGTCAGCAGAAAGGCAATTCATTACTTTCCAAAACAACTATCGTTTTGACCACTAAACAAACCGTTTGACAAACATAGTTTGGCTTAAAATCTTACTCCACTTCTCTGCTTCTCAAAGTCGGAAACGCTTTTTAAATTGGGTCTACCGTTCTCGTGGGAGAGCGATTTAATTAACCCCTCACCTGCTCTTCACTAACAGCTCTCTGTGTCAATACTGATATTCCAAAACGATACCGTTGGCTAGGATACTCGCAGACGCTGCAGGGCCAAAATCATGAGGAGACACTCCTCCTACACCGTTAAGCTAGAAATGCTGTTCCAATATCAACAATTCCGCAACTGTCGCGATCGAGTTGTTTGCATAGAATTTTTGATATCTGATATCTACTTCTCTGCTACTCAAATCGGGAGTTTGGAGAAGAAATGATATTCACATCAAAAGTTACAGCAGTTTAAGTAAGAGCACCAAGATCATTTTCTGTAACATTTTGGCAAACAGTGTCCATTTTGACCAATACGTCAACAAGTTAGACAAAAAGTCAGAGTGTATGGGATATTCGTCTACTTCTCTGCTATTCATAGCTGTGTGCAGAATCAAAATATTCCATACGGAACTTACGGTACAGCTGTTTTTGTAACTGCATTACCACGTGTTTTTCAAACTTCCACAAACAACGTTCGTTTTGACCACTTTCGGAACGTTTTTGAGGAAAAAAGTCCGACAAGCTAAAATCTTCCCCTGCTTCTCTGCTCTTCAGAGACTAAGTCGGATTTCAAATCGGTGCAACCAATCTGTAACTATAGCCGTTTTCGTAACCCATCGCCTCTCTTTCAAGTGTCTGTAAATCATGTCAGAAGCAAGGCAATTCATTACTTTCCAAAACAACTATCGTTTTGACCACTAAACAAACAGTTTGACAAACATAGTTTGGCTTAAAATCTTACTCCACTTCTCTGCTTCTCAAAGTCGGAAACGCTTTTTAAATTGGGTCTACCGTTCTCGTGGGAGAGCGATTTAATTAACCCCTAACCTGCTCTTCACTAACAGCTCTCTGTGTCAATACTGATATTCCAAAACGATACCGTTGGCTAGGATACTCGCAGACGCTGCAGGGCCAAAATCATGAGGAGACACTCCTCCTACACCGTTAAGCTAGAAATGCCGTTCCAATATCAACAATTCCGCAACTGTCGCGATCGAGTTGTTTGCATAGAATTTTTGATATCTGTTATACTTGTTCCGTTATTCACTTTCTTGTCCTCTTTTTGTCCTCCATCCGCTTTCATTGGATTTCTCAAGATACTAAAGTGCCCCATTGTGACATCATCACTTCCAACTGACATTCTCTGTAAGTGAAATCAAGCTACCTTTGACACAAATCAGCTAATAACTCCACTTTGCAACCACTTAGACAAAACATTTTAAGTTCCCCAGCTTCGTCTACTTCTCTGCTACTCAAATCGGGAGTTTGGAGAAGAAATGATATTCACATCAAAAGTTACAGCAGTTTAAGTAAGAGCACCAAGATCATTTTCTGTAACATTTTGGCAAACAGTGTCCATTTTGACCAATACGTCAACAAGTTAGACAAAAAGTCAGAGTGTATGGGATATTCGTCTACTTCTCTGCTATTCATAGCTGTGTGCAGAATCAAAATATTCCATACGGAACTTACGGTACAGCTGTTTATGTAACTGCATTACCACGTGTTTTTCAAACTTCCACAAACAACGTTCGTTTTGACCACTTTTGGAACGTTTTTGAGGAAAAAAGTCCGACAAGCTAAAATCTTCCCCTGCTTCTCTGCTCTTCAGAGACTAAGTCGGATTTCAAATCGGTGCAACCAATCTGTAACTATAGCCGTTTTCGTAACCCATCGCCTCTCTTTCAAGTGTCTGTAAATCATGTCAGCAGCAAGGCAATTCATTACTTTCCAAAACAACTATCGTTTTGACCACTAAACAAACCGTTTGACAAACATAGTTTGGCTTAAAATCTTACTCCACTTCTCTGCTTCTCAAAGTCGGAAACGCTTTTTAAATTGGGTCTACCGTTCTCGTGGGAGAGCGATTTAATTAACCCCTCACCTGCTCTTCACTAACAGCTCTCTGTGTCAATACTGATATTCCAAAACGATACCGTTGGCTAGGATACTCGCAGACGCTGCAGGGCCAAAATCATGAGGAGACACTCCTCCTACACCGTTAAGCTAGAAATGCCGTTCCAATATCAACAATTCCGCAACTGTCGCGATCGAGTTGTTTGCATAGAATTTTTGATATCTGTTATACTTGTTCCGTTATTCACTTTCTTGCCCTCTTTTTGTCCTCCATCCGCTTTCATTGGATTTCTCAAGATACTAACGTGCCCCATTGTGACATCATCACTTCCAACTGACATTCTCTGTAAGTGAAATCAAGCTACCTTTGACAGAAATCAGCTAATAACTCCACTTTGCAACCACTTAGACAAAACATTTCAAGTTCCCCAGCTTCGTCTACTTCTCTGCTACTCAAATCGGGAGTTTGGAGAAGAAATGATATTCACATCAAAAGTTACAGCAGTTTAAGTAAGAGCACCAAGATCATTTTCTGTAACATTTTGGCAAACAGTGTCCATTTTGACCAATACGTCAACAAGTTAGACAAAAAGTCAGAGTGTATGGGATATTCGTCTACTTCTCTGCTATTCATAGCTGTGTGCAGAATCAAAATATTCCATACGGAACTTACGGTACAGCTGTTTTTGTAACTGCATTACCACGTGTTTTTCAAACTTCCACAAACAACGTTCGTTTTGACCACTTTCGGAACGTTTTTGAGGAAAAAAGTCCGACAAGCTAAAATCTTCCCCTGCTTCTCTGCTCTTCAGAGACTAAGTCGGATTTCAAATCGGTGCAACCAATCTGTAACTATAGCCGTTTTCGTAACCCATCGCCTCTCTTTCAAGTGTCTGTAAATCATGTCAGCAGCAAGGCAATTCATTACTTTCCAAAACAACTATCGTTTTGACCACTAAACAAACCGTTTGACAAACATAGTTTGGCTTAAAATCTTACTCCACTTCTCTGCTTCTCAAAGTCGGAAACGCTTTTTAAATTGGGTCTACCGTTCTCGTGGGAGAGCAATTTAATTAACCCCTCACCTGCTCTTCACTAACAGCTCTCTGTGTCAATACTGATATTCCAAAACGATACCGTTGGCTAGGATACTCGCAGACGCTGCAGGGCCAAAATCATGAGGAGACACTCCTCCTACACCGTTAAGCTAGAAATGCCGTTCCAATATCAACAATTCCGCAACTGTCGCGATCGAGTTGTTTGCATAGAATTTTTGATATCTGTTATACTTGTTCCGTTATTCACTTTCTTGCCCTCTTTTTGTCCTCCATCCGCTTTCATTGGATTTCTCAAGATACTAAAGTGCCCCATTGTGACATCATCACTTCCAACTGACATTCTCTGTAAGTGAAATCAAGCTACCTTTGACAGAAATCAGCTAATAACTCCACTTTGCAACCACTTAGACAAAACATTTCAAGTTCCCCAGCTTCGTCTACTTCTCTGCTACTCAAATCGGGAGTTTGGAGAAGAAATGATATTCACATCAAAAGTTACAGCAGTTTAAGTAAGAGCACCAAGATCATTTTCTGTAACATTTTGGCAAACAGTGTCCATTTTGACCAATACGTCAACAAGTTAGACAAAAAGTCAGAGTGTATGGGATATTCGTCTACTTCTCTGCTATTCATAGCTGTGTGCAGAATCAAAATATTCCATACGGAACTTACGGTACAGCTGTTTTTGTAACTGCATTACCACGTGTTTTTCAAACTTCCACAAACAACGTTCGTTTTGACCACTTTCGGAACGTTTTTGAGGAAAAAAGTCCGACAAGCTAAAATCTTCCCCTGCTTCTCTGCTCTTCAGAGACTAAGTCGGATTTCAAATCGGTGCAACCAATCTGTAACTATAGCCGTTTTCGTAACCCATCGCCTCTCTTTCAAGTGTCTGTAAATCATGTCAGCAGCAAGGCAATTCATTACTTTCCAAAACAACTATCGTTTTGACCACTAAACAAACCGTTTGACAAACATAGTTTGGCTTAAAATCTTACTCCACTTCTCTGCTTCTCAAAGTCGGAAACGCTTTTTAAATTGGGTCTACCGTTCTCGTGGGAGAGCAATTTAATTAACCCCTCACCTGCTCTTCACTAACAGCTCTCTGTGTCAATACTGATATTCCAAAACGATACCGTTGGCTAGGATACTCGCAGACGCTGCAGGGCCAAAATCATGAGGAGACACTCCTCCTACACCGTTAAGCTAGAAATGCCGTTCCAATATCAACAATTCCGCAACTGTCGCGATCGAGTTGTTTGCATAGAATTTTTGATATCTGTTATACTTGTTCCGTTATTCACTTTCTTGTCCTCTTTTTGTCCTCCATCCGCTTTCATTGGATTTCTCAAGATACTAAAGTGCCCCATTGTGACATCATCACTTCCAACTGACATTCTCTGTAAGTGAAATCAAGCTACCTTTGACACAAATCAGCTAATAACTCCACTTTGCAACCACTTAGACAAAACATTTTAAGTTCCCCAGCTTCGTCTACTTCTCTGC
The DNA here is from genome assembly GCF_057628025.1 of Oncorhynchus mykiss. Lineage (NCBI taxonomy): Eukaryota > Metazoa > Chordata > Actinopteri > Salmoniformes > Salmonidae > Oncorhynchus > Oncorhynchus mykiss. Next base: position 28,443,031 of record NC_143042.1, read on the forward strand.
TACTCAAATCGGGAGTTTGGAGAAGAAATGATATTCACATCAAAAGTTACAGCAGTTTAAGTAAGAGCACCAAGATCATTTTCTGTAACATTTTGGCAAACAGTGTCCATTTTGACCAATACGTCAACAAGTTAGACAAAAAGTCAGTGTGTATGGGATATTCGTCTACTTCTCTGCTATTCATAGCTGTGTGCAGAATCAAAATATTCCATACGGAACTTACGGTACAGCTGTTTTTGTAACTGCATTACCACGTGTTTTTCAAACTTCCACAAACAACGTTCGTTTTGACCACTTTCGGAACGTTTTTGAGGAAAAAAGTCCGACAAGCTAAAATCTTCCCCTGCTTCTCTGCTCTTCAGAGACTAAGTCGGATTTCAAATCGGTGCAACCAATCTGTAACTATAGCCGTTTTCGTAACCCATCGCCTCTCTTTCAAGTGTCTGTAAATCATGTCAGCAGCAAGGCAATTCATTACTTTCCAAAACAACTATCGTTTTGACCACTAAACAAACCGTTTGACAAACATAGTTTGGCTTAAAATCTTACTCCACTTCTCTGCTTCTCAAAGTCGGAAACGCTTTTTAAATTGGGTCTACCGTTCTCGTGGGAGAGCGATTTAATTAACCCCTAACCTGCTCTTCACTAACAGCTCTCTGTGTCAATACTGATATTCCAAAACGATACCGTTGGCTAGGATACTCGCAGACGCTGCAGGGCCAAAATCATGAGGAGACACTCCTCCTACACCGTTAAGCTAGAAATGCCGTTCCAATATCAACAATTCCGCAACTGTCGCGATCGAGTTGTTTGCATAGAATTTTTGATATCTGTTATACTTGTTCCGTTATTCACTTTCTTGTCCTCTTTTTGTCCTCCATCCGCTTTCATTGGATTTCTCAAGATACTAAAGTGCCCCATTGTGACATCATCACTTCCAACTGACATTCTCTGTAAGTGAAATCAAGCTACCTTTGACACAAATCAGCTAATAACTCCACTTTGCAACCACTTAGACAAAACATTTTAAGTTCCCCAGCTTCGTCTACTTCTCTGCTACTCAAATCGGGAGTTTGGAGAAGAAATGATATTCACATCAAAAGTTACAGCAGTTTAAGTAAGAGCACCAAGATCATTTTCTGTAACATTTTGGCAAACAGTGTCCATTTTGACCAATACGTCAACAAGTTAGACAAAAAGTCAGAGTGTATGGGATATTCGTCTACGTCTCTGCTATTCATAGCTGTGTGCAGAATCAAAATATTCCATACGGAACTTACGGTACAGCTGTTTTTGTAACTGCATTACCACGTGTTTTTCAAACTTCCACAAACAACGTTCGTTTTGACCACTTTTGGAACGTTTTTGAGGAAAAAAGTCCGACAAGCTAAAATCTTCCCCTGCTTCTCTGCTCTTCAGAGACTAAGTCGGATTTCAAATCGGTGCAACCAATCTGTAACTATAGCCGTTTTCGTAACCCATCGCCTCTCTTTCAAGTGTCTGTAAATCATGTCAGCAGCAAGGCAATTCATTACTTTCCAAAACAACTATCGTTTTGACCACTAAACAAACCGTTTGACAAACATAGTTTGGCTTAAAATCTTACTCCACTTCTCTGCTTCTCAAAGTCGGAAACGCTTTTTAAATTGGGTCTACCGTTCTCGTGGGAGAGCAATTTAATTAACCCCTCACCTGCTCTTCACTAACAGCTCTCTGTGTCAATACTGATATTCCAAAACGATACCGTTGGCTAGGATACTCGCAGACGCTGCAGGGCCAAAATCATGAGGAGACACTCCTCCTACACCGTTAAGCTAGAAATGCCGTTCCAATATCAACAATTCCGCAACTGTCGCGATCGAGTTGTTTGCATAGAATTTTTGATATCTGTTATACTTGTTCCGTTATTCACTTTCTTGCCCTCTTTTTGTCCTCCATCCGCTTTCATTGGATTTCTCAAGATACTAACGTGCCCCATTGTGACATCATCACTTCCAACTGACATTCTCTGTAAGTGAAATCAAGCTACCTTTGACAGAAATCAGCTAATAACTCCACTTTGCAACCACTTAGACAAAACATTTCAAGTTCCCCAGCTTCGTCTACTTCTCTGCTACTCAAATCGGGAGTTTGGAGAAGAAATTATATTCACATCAAAAGTTACAGCAGTTTAAGTAAGAGCACCAAGATCATTTTCTGTAACATTTTGGCAAACAGTGTCCATTTTGACCAATACGTCAACAAGTTAGACAAAAAGTCAGAGTGTATGGGATATTCGTCTACTTCTCTGCTATTCATAGCTGTGTGCAGAATCAAAATATTCCATACGGAACTTACGGTACAGCTGTTTTTGTAACTGCATTACCACGTGTTTTTCAAACTTCCACAAACAACGTTCGTTTTGACCACTTTCGGAACGTTTTTGAGGAAAAAAGTCCGACAAGCTAAAATCTTCCCCTGCTTCTCTGCTCTTCAGAGACTAAGTCGGATTTCAAATCGGTGCAACCAATCTGTAACTATAGCCGTTTTCGTAACCCATCGCCTCTCTTTCAAGTGTCTGTAAATCATGTCAGCAGCAAGGCAATTCATTACTTTCCAAAACAACTATCGTTTTGACCACTAAACAAACCGTTTGACAAACATAGTTTGGCTTAAAATCTTACTCCACTTCTCTGCTTCTCAAAGTCGGAAACGGTTTTTAAATTGGGTCTACCGTTCTCGTGGGAGAGCAATTTAATTAACCCCTCACCTGCTCTTCACTAACAGCTCTCTGTGTCAATACTGATATTCCAAAACGATACCGTTGGCTAGGATACTCGCAGACGCTGCAGGGCCAAAATCATGAGGAGACACTCCTCCTACACCGTTAAGCTAGAAATGCCGTTCCAATATCAACAATTCCGCAACTGTCGCGATCGAGTTGTTTGCATAGAATTTTTGATATCTGTTATACTTGTTCCGTTATTCACTTTCTTGCCCTCTTTTTGTCCTCCATCCGCTTTCATTGGATTTCTCAAGATACTAAAGTGCCCCATTGTGACATCATCACTTCCAACTGACATTCTCTGTAAGTGAAATCAAGCTACCTTTGACAGAAATCAGCTAATAACTCCACTTTGCAACCACTTAGACAAAACATTTCAAGTTCCCCAGCTTCGTCTACTTCTCTGCTACTCAAATCGGGAGTTTGGAGAAGAAATGATATTCACATCAAAAGTTACAGCAGTTTAAGTAAGAGCACCAAGATCATTTTCTGTAACATTTTGGCAAACAGTGTCCATTTTGACCAATACGTCAACAAGTTAGACAAAAAGTCAGAGTGTATGGGATATTCGTCTACTTCTCTGCTATTCATAGCTGTGTGCAGAATCAAAATATTCCATACGGAACTTACGGTACAGCTGTTTTTGTAACTGCATTACCACGTGTTTTTCAAACTTCCACAAACAACGTTCGTTTTGACCACTTTCGGAACGTTTTTGAGGAAAAAAGTCCGACAAGCTAAAATCTTCCCCTGCTTCTCTGCTCTTCAGAGACTAAGTCGGATTTCAAATCGGTGCAACCAATCTGTAACTATAGCCGTTTTCGTAACCCATCGCCTCTCTTTCAAGTGTCTGTAAATCATGTCAGCAGCAAGGCAATTCATTACTTTCCAAAACAACTATCGTTTTGACCACTAAACAAACCGTTTGACAAACATAGTTTGGCTTAAAATCTTACTCCACTTCTCTGCTTCTCAAAGTCGGAAACGCTTTTTAAATTGGGTCTACCGTTCTCGTGGGAGAGCAATTTAATTAACCCCTCACCTGCTCTTCACTAACAGCTCTCTGTGTCAATACTGATATTCCAAAACGATACCGTTGGCTAGGATACTCGCAGACGCTGCAGGGCCAAAATCATGAGGAGACACTCCTCCTACACCGTTAAGCTAGAAATGCCGTTCCAATATCAACAATTCCGCAACTGTCGCGATCGAGTTGTTTGCATAGAATTTTTGATATCTGTTATACTTGTTCCGTTATTCACTTTCTTGCCCTCTTTTTGTCCTCCATCCGCTTTCATTGGATTTCTCAAGATACTAAAGTGCCCCATTGTGACATCATCACTTCCAACTGACATTCTCTGTAAGTGAAATCAAGCTACCTTTGACAGAAATCAGCTAATAACTCCACTTTGCAACCACTTAGACAAAACATTTCAAGTTCCCCAGCTTCGTCTACTTCTCTGCTACTCAAATCGGGAGTTTGGAGAAGAAATGATATTCACATCAAAAGTTACAGCAGTTTAAGTAAGAGCACCAAGATCATTTTCTGTAACATTTTGGCAAACAGTGTCCATTTTGACCAATACGTCAACAAGTTAGACAAAAAGTCAGAGTGTATGGGATATTCGTCTACTTCTCTGCTATTCATAGCTGTGTGCAGAATCAAAATATTCCATACGGAACTTACGGTACAGCTGTTTTTGTAACTGCATTACCACGTGTTTTTCAAACTTCCACAAACAACGTTCGTTTTGACCACTTTCGGAACGTTTTTGAGGAAAAAAGTCCGACAAGCTAAAATCTTCCCCTGCTTCTCTGCTCTTCAGAGACTAAGTCGGATTTCAAATCGGTGCAACCAATCTGTAACTATAGCCGTTTTCGTAACCCATCGCCTCTCTTTCAAGTGTCTGTAAATCATGTCAGCAGCAAGGCAATTCATTACTTTCCAAAACAACTATCGTTTTGACCACTAAACAAACCGTTTGACAAACATAGTTTGGCTTAAAATCTTACTCCACTTCTCTGCTTCTCAAAGTCGGAAACGCTTTTTAAATTGGGTCTACCGTTCTCGTGGGAGAGCAATTTAATTAACCCCTCACCTGCTCTTCACTAACAGCTCTCTGTGTCAATACTGATATTCCAAAACGATACCGTTGGCTAGGATACTCGCAGACGCTGCAGGGCCAAAATCATGAGGAGACACTCCTCCTACACCGTTAAGCTAGAAATGCCGTTCCAATATCAACAATTCCGCAACTGTCGCGATCGAGTTGTTTGCATAGAATTTTTGATATCTGTTATACTTGTTCCGTTATTCACTTTCTTGCCCTCTTTTTGTCCTCCATCCGCTTTCATTGGATTTCTCAAGATACTAAAGTGCCCCATTGTGACATCATCACTTCCAACTGACATTCTCTGTAAGTGAAATCAAGCTACCTTTGACAGAAATCAGCTAATAACTCCACTTTGCAACCACTTAGACAAAACATTTCAAGTTCCCCAGCTTCGTCTACTTCTCTGCTACTCAAATCGGGAGTTTGGAGAAGAAATGATATTCACATCAAAAGTTACAGCAGTTTAAGTAAGAGCACCAAGATCATTTTCTGTAACATTTTGGCAAACAGTGTCCATTTTGACCAATACGTCAACAAGTTAGACAAAAAGTCAGAGTGTATGGGATATTCGTCTACTTCTCTGCTATTCATAGCTGTGTGCAGAATCAAAATATTCCATACGGAACTTACGGTACAGCTGTTTTTGTAACTGCATTACCACGTGTTTTTCAAACTTCCACAAACAACGTTCGTTTTGACCACTTTCGGAACGTTTTTGAGGAAAAAAGTCCGACAAGCTAAAATCTTCCCCTGCTTCTCTGCTCTTCAGAGACTAAGTCGGATTTCAAATCGGTGCAACCAATCTGTAACTATAGCCGTTTTCGTAACCCATCGCCTCTCTTTCAAGTGTCTGTAAATCATGTCAGCAGCAAGGCAATTCATTACTTTCCAAAACAACTATCGTTTTGACCACTAAACAAACCGTTTGACAAACATAGTTTGGCTTAAAATCTTACTCCACTTCTCTGCTTCTCAAAGTCGGAAACGCTTTTTAAATTGGGTCTACCGTTCTCGTGGGAGAGCAATTTAATTAACCCCTCACCTGCTCTTCACTAACAGCTCTCTGTGTCAATACTGATATTCCAAAACGATACCGTTGGCTAGGATACTCGCAGACGCTGCAGGGCCAAAATCATGAGGAGACACTCCTCCTACACCGTTAAGCTAGAAATGCCGTTCCAATATCAACAATTCCGCAACTGTCGCGATCGAGTTGTTTGCATAGAATTTTTGATATCTGTTATACTTGTTCCGTTATTCACTTTCTTGTCCTCTTTTTGTCCTCCATCCGCTTTCATTGGATTTCTCAAGATACTAAAGTGCCCCATTGTGACATCATCACTTCCAACTGACATTCTCTGTAAGTGAAATCAAGCTACCTTTGACACAAATCAGCTAATAACTCCACTTTGCAACCACTTAGACAAAACATTTTAAGTTCCCCAGCTTCGTCTACTTCTCTGCTACTCAAATCGGGAGTTTGGAGAAGAAATGATATTCACATCAAAAGTTACAGCAGTTTAAGTAAGAGCACCAAGATCATTTTCTGTAACATTTTGGCAAACAGTGTCCATTTTGACCAATACGTCAACAAGTTAGACAAAAAGTCAGTGTGTATGGGATATTCGTCTACTTCTCTGCTATTCATAGCTGTGTGCAGAATCAAAATATTCCATACGGAACTTACGGTACAGCTGTTTTTGTAACTGCATTACCACGTGTTTTTCAAACTTCCACAAACAACGTTCGTTTTGACCACTTTCGGAACGTTTTTGAGGAAAAAAGTCCGACAAGCTAAAATCTTCCCCTGCTTCTCTGCTCTTCAGAGACTAAGTCGGATTTCAAATCGGTGCAACCAATCTGTAACTATAGCCGTTTTCGTAACCCATCGCCTCTCTTTCAAGTGTCTGTAAATCATGTCAGCAGCAAGGCAATTCATTACTTTCCAAAACAACTATCGTTTTGACCACTAAACAAACCGTTTGACAAACATAGTTTGGCTTAAAATCTTACTCCACTTCTCTGCTTCTCAAAGTCGGAAACGCTTTTTAAATTGGGTCTACCGTTCTCGTGGGAGAGCGATTTAATTAACCCCTAACCTGCTCTTCACTAACAGCTCTCTGTGTCAATACTGATATTCCAAAACGATACCGTTGGCTAGGATACTCGCAGACGCTGCAGGGCCAAAATCATGAGGAGACACTCCTCCTACACCGTTAAGCTAGAAATGCCGTTCCAATATCAACAATTCCGCAACTGTCGCGATCGAGTTGTTTGCATAGAATTTTTGATATCTGTTATACTTGTTCCGTTATTCACTTTCTTGTCCTCTTTTTGTCCTCCATCCGCTTTCATTGGATTTCTCAAGATACTAAAGTGCCCCATTGTGACATCATCACTTCCAACTGACATTCTCTGTAAGTGAAATCAAGCTACCTTTGACACAAATCAGCTAATAACTCCACTTTGCAACCACTTAGACAAAACATTTTAAGTTCCCCAGCTTCGTCTACTTCTCTGCTACTCAAATCGGGAGTTTGGAGAAGAAATGATATTCACATCAAAAGTTACAGCAGTTTAAGTAAGAGCACCAAGATCATTTTCTGTAACATTTTGGCAAACAGTGTCCATTTTGACCAATACGTCAACAAGTTAGACAAAAAGTCAGAGTGTATGGGATATTCGTCTACGTCTCTGCTATTCATAGCTGTGTGCAGAATCAAAATATTCCATACGGAACTTACGGTACAGCTGTTTTTGTAACTGCATTACCACGTGTTTTTCAAACTTCCACAAACAACGTTCGTTTTGACCACTTTTGGAACGTTTTTGAGGAAAAAAGTCCGACAAGCTAAAATCTTCCCCTGCTTCTCTGCTCTTCAGAGACTAAGTCGGATTTCAAATCGGTGCAACCAATCTGTAACTATAGCCGTTTTCGTAACCCATCGCCTCTCTTTCAAGTGTCTGTAAATCATGTCAGCAGCAAGGCAATTCATTACTTTCCAAAACAACTATCGTTTTGACCACTAAACAAACCGTTTGACAAACATAGTTTGGCTTAAAATCTTACTCCACTTCTCTGCTTCTCAAAGTCGGAAACGCTTTTTAAATTGGGTCTACCGTTCTCGTGGGAGAGCAATTTAATTAACCCCTCACCTGCTCTTCACTAACAGCTCTCTGTGTCAATACTGATATTCCAAAACGATACCGTTGGCTAGGATACTCGCAGACGCTGCAGGGCCAAAATCATGAGGAGACACTCCTCCTACACCGTTAAGCTAGAAATGCCGTTCCAATATCAACAATTCCGCAACTGTCGCGATCGAGTTGTTTGCATAGAATTTTTGATATCTGTTATACTTGTTCCGTTATTCACTTTCTTGCCCTCTTTTTGTCCTCCATCCGCTTTCATTGGATTTCTCAAGATACTAACGTGCCCCATTGTGACATCATCACTTCCAACTGACATTCTCTGTAAGTGAAATCAAGCTACCTTTGACAGAAATCAGCTAATAACTCCACTTTGCAACCACTTAGACAAAACATTTCAAGTTCCCCAGCTTCGTCTACTTCTCTGCTACTCAAATCGGGAGTTTGGAGAAGAAATTATATTCACATCAAAAGTTACAGCAGTTTAAGTAAGAGCACCAAGATCATTTTCTGTAACATTTTGGCAAACAGTGTCCATTTTGACCAATACGTCAACAAGTTAGACAAAAAGTCAGAGTGTATGGGATATTCGTCTACTTCTCTGCTATTCATAGCTGTGTGCAGAATCAAAATATTCCATACGGAACTTACGGTACAGCTGTTTTTGTAACTGCATTACCACGTGTTTTTCAAACTTCCACAAACAACGTTCGTTTTGACCACTTTCGGAACGTTTTTGAGGAAAAAAGTCCGACAAGCTAAAATCTTCCCCTGCTTCTCTGCTCTTCAGAGACTAAGTCGGATTTCAAATCGGTACAACCAATCTGTAACTATAGCCGTTTTCGTAACCCATCGCCTCTCTTTCAAGTGTCTGTAAATCATGTCAGCAGCAAGGCAATTCATTACTTTCCAAAACAACTATCGTTTTGACCACTAAACAAACCGTTTGACAAACATAGTTTGGCTTAAAATCTTACTCCACTTCTCTGCTTCTCAAAGTCGGAAACGGTTTTTAAATTGGGTCTACCGTTCTCGTGGGAGAGCAATTTAATTAACCCCTCACCTGCTCTTCACTAACAGCTCTCTGTGTCAATACTGATATTCCAAAACGATACCGTTGGCTAGGATACTCGCAGACGCTGCAGGGCCAAAATCATGAGGAGACACTCCTCCTACACCGTTAAGCTAGAAATGCCGTTCCAATATCAACAATTCCGCAACTGTCGCGATCGAGTTGTTTGCATAGAATTTTTGATATCTGTTATACTTGTTCCGTTATTCACTTTCTTGCCCTCTTTTTGTCCTCCATCCGCTTTCATTGGATTTCTCAAGATACTAAAGTGCCCCATTGTGACATCATCACTTCCAACTGACATTCTCTGTAAGTGAAATCAAGCTACCTTTGACAGAAATCAGCTAATAACTCCACTTTGCAACCACTTAGACAAAACATTTCAAGTTCCCCAGCTTCGTCTACTTCTCTGCTACTCAAATCGGGAGTTTGGAGAAGAAATGATATTCACATCAAAAGTTACAGCAGTTTAAGTAAGAGCACCAAGATCATTTTCTGTAACATTTTGGCAAACAGTGTCCATTTTGACCAATACGTCAACAAGTTAGACAAAAAGTCAGAGTGTATGGGATATTCGTCTACTTCTCTGCTATTCATAGCTGTGTGCAGAATCAAAATATTCCATACGGAACTTACGGTACAGCTGTTTTTGTAACTGCATTACCACGTGTTTTTCAAACTTCCACAAACAACGTTCGTTTTGACCACTTTCGGAACGTTTTTGAGGAAAAAAGTCCGACAAGCTAAAATCTTCCCCTGCTTCTCTGCTCTTCAGAGACTAAGTCGGATTTCAAATCGGTGCAACCAATCTGTAACTATAGCCGTTTTCGTAACCCATCGCCTCTCTTTCAAGTGTCTGTAAATCATGTCAGCAGCAAGGCAATTCATTACTTTCCAAAACAACTATCGTTTTGACCACTAAACAAACCGTTTGACAAACATAGTTTGGCTTAAAATCTTACTCCACTTCTCTGCTTCTCAAAGTCGGAAACGCTTTTTAAATTGGGTCTACCGTTCTCGTGGGAGAGCAATTTAATTAACCCCTCACCTGCTCTTCACTAACAGCTCTCTGTGTCAATACTGATATTCCAAAACGATACCGTTGGCTAGGATACTCGCAGACGCTGCAGGGCCAAAATCATGAGGAGACACTCCTCCTACACCGTTAAGCTAGAAATGCCGTTCCAATATCAACAATTCCGCAACTGTCGCGATCGAGTTGTTTGCATAGAATTTTTGATATCTGTTATACTTGTTCCGTTATTCACTTTCTTGTCCTCTTTTTGTCCTCCATCCGCTTTCATTGGATTTCTCAAGATACTAAAGTGCCCCATTGTGACATCATCACTTCCAACTGACATTCTCTGTAAGTGAAATCAAGCTACCTTTGACACAAATCAGCTAATAACTCCACTTTGCAACCACTTAGACAAAACATTTTAAGTTCCCCAGCTTCGTCTACTTCTCTGCTACTCAAATCGGGAGTTTGGAGAAGAAATGATATTCACATCAAAAGTTACAGCAGTTTAAGTAAGAGCACCAAGATCATTTTCTGTAACATTTTGGCAAACAGTGTCCATTTTGACCAATACGTCAACAAGTTAGACAAAAAGTCAGTGTGTATGGGATATTCGTCTACTTCTCTGCTATTCATAGCTGTGTGCAGAATCAAAATATTCCATACGGAACTTACGGTACAGCTGTTTTTGTAACTGCATTACCACGTGTTTTTCAAACTTCCACAAACAACGTTCGTTTTGACCACTTTCGGAACGTTTTTGAGGAAAAAAGTCCGACAAGCTAAAATCTTCCCCTGCTTCTCTGCTCTTCAGAGACTAAGTCGGATTTCAAATCGGTGCAACCAATCTGTAACTATAGCCGTTTTCGTAACCCATCGCCTCTCTTTCAAGTGTCTGTAAATCATGTCAGCAGCAAGGCAATTCATTACTTTCCAAAACAACTATCGTTTTGACCACTAAACAAACCGTTTGACAAACATAGTTTGGCTTAAAATCTTACTCCACTTCTCTGCTTCTCAAAGTCGGAAACGCTTTTTAAATTGGGTCTACCGTTCTCGTGGGAGAGCGATTTAATTAACCCCTAACCTGCTCTTCACTAACAGCTCTCTGTGTCAATACTGATATTCCAAAACGATACCGTTGGCTAGGATACTCGCAGACGCTGCAGGGCCAAAATCATGAGGAGACACTCCTCCTACACCGTTAAGCTAGAAATGCCGTTCCAATATCAACAATTCCGCAACTGTCGCGATCGAGTTGTTTGCATAGAATTTTTGATATCTGTTATACTTGTTCCGTTATTCACTTTCTTGTCCTCTTTTTGTCCTCCATCCGCTTTCATTGGATTTCTCAAGATACTAAAGTGCCCCATTGTGACATCATCACTTCCAACTGACATTCTCTGTAAGTGAAATCAAGCTACCTTTGACACAAATCAGCTAATAACTCCACTTTGCAACCACTTAGACAAAACATTTTAAGTTCCCCAGCTTCGTCTACTTCTCTGCTACTCAAATCGGGAGTTTGGAGAAGAAATGATATTCACATCAAAAGTTACAGCAGTTTAAGTAAGAGCACCAAGATCATTTTCTGTAACATTTTGGCAAACAGTGTCCATTTTGACCAATACGTCAACAAGTTAGACAAAAAGTCAGAGTGTATGGGATATTCGTCTACGTCTCTGCTATTCATAGCTGTGTGCAGAATCAAAATATTCCATACGGAACTTACGGTACAGCTGTTTTTGTAACTGCATTACCACGTGTTTTTCAAACTTCCACAAACAACGTTCGTTTTGACCACTTTCGGAACGTTTTTGAGGAAAAAAGTCCGACAAGCTAAAATCTTCCCCTGCTTCTCTGCTCTTCAGAGACTAAGTCGGATTTCAAATCGGTGCAACCAATCTGTAACTATAGCCGTTTTCGTAACCCATCGCCTCTCTTTCAAGTGTCTGTAAATCATGTCAGCAGCAAGGCAATTCATTACTTTCCAAAACAACTATCGTTTTGACCACTAAACAAACCGTTTGACAAACATAGTTTGGCTTAAAATCTTACTCCACTTCTCTGCTTCTCAAAGTCGGAAACGCTTTTTAAATTGGGTCTACCGTTCTCGTGGGAGAGCAATTTAATTAACCCCTCACCTGCTCTTCACTAACAGCTCTCTGTGTCAATACTGATATTCCAAAACGATACCGTTGGCTAGGATACTCGCAGACGCTGCAGGGCCAAAATCATGAGGAGACACTCCTCCTACACCGTTAAGCTAGAAATGCCGTTCCAATATCAACAATTCCGCAACTGTCGCGATCGAGTTGTTTGCATAGAATTTTTGATATCTGTTATACTTGTTCCGTTATTCACTTTCTTGCCCTCTTTTTGTCCTCCATCCGCTTTCATTGGATTTCTCAAGATACTAAAGTGCCCCATTGTGACATCATCACTTCCAACTGACATTCTCTGTAAGTGAAATCATGCTACCTTTGACACAAATCAGCTAATAACTCCACTTTGCAACCACTTAGACAAAACATTTCAAGTTCCCCAGCTTCGTCTACTTCTCTGCTACTCAAATCGGGAGTTTGGAGAAGAAATGATATTCACATCAAAAGTTACAGCAGTTTAAGTAAGAGCACCAAGATCATTTTCTGTAACATTTTGGCAAACAGTGTCCATTTTGACCAATACGTCAACAAGTTAGACAAAAAGTCAGTGTGTATGGGATATTCGTCTACTTCTCTGCTATTCATAGCTGTGTGCAGAATCAAAATATTCCATACGGAACTTACGGTACAGCTGTTTTTGTAACTGCATTACCACGTGTTTTTCAAACTTCCACAAACAACGTTCGTTTTGACCACTTTCGGAACGTTTTTGAGGAAAAAAGTCCGACAAGCTAAAATCTTCCCCTGCTTCTCTGCTCTTCAGAGACTAAGTCGGATTTCAAATCGGTGCAACCAATCTGTAACTATAGCCGTTTTCGTAACCCATCGCCTCTCTTTCAAGTGTCTGTAAATCATGTCAGCAGCAAGGCAATTCATTACTTTCCAAAACAACTATCGTTTTGACCACTAAACAAACCGTTTGACAAACATAGTTTGGCTTAAAATCTTACTCCACTTCTCTGCTTCTCAAAGTCGGAAACGCTTTTTAAATTGGGTCTACCGTTCTCGTGGGAGAGCGATTTAATTAACCCCTAACCTGCTCTTCACTAACAGCTCTCTGTGTCAATACTGATATTCCAAAACGATACCGTTGGCTAGGATACTCGCAGACGCTGCAGGGCCAAAATCATGAGGAGACACTCCTCCTACACCGTTAAGCTAGAAATGCCGTTCCAATATCAACAATTCCGCAACTGTCGCGATCGAGTTGTTTGCATAGAATTTTTGATATCTGTTATACTTGTTCCGTTATTCACTTTCTTGTCCTCTTTTTGTCCTCCATCCGCTTTCATTGGATTTCTCAAGATACTAAAGTGCCCCATTGTGACATCATCACTTCCAACTGACATTCTCTGTAAGTGAAATCAAGCTACCTTTGACAGAAATCAGCTAATAACTCCACTTTGCAACCACTTAGACAAAACATTTCAAGTTCCCCAGCTTCGTCTACTTCTCTGCTACTCAAATCGGGAGTTTGGAGAAGAAATGATATTCACATCAAAAGTTACAGCAGTTTAAGTAAGAGCACCAAGATCATTTTCTGTAACATTTTGGCAAACAGTGTCCATTTTGACCAATACGTCAACAAGTTAGACAAAAAGTCAGAGTGTATGGGATATTCGTCTACTTCTCTGCTATTCATAGCTGTGTGCAGAATCAAAATATTCCATACGGAACTTACGGTACAGCTGTTTTTGTAACTGCATTACCACGTGTTTTTCAAACTTCCACAAACAACGTTCGTTTTGACCACTTTCGGAACGTTTTTGAGGAAAAAAGTCCGACAAGCTAAAATCTTCCCCTGCTTCTCTGCTCTTCAGAGACTAAGTCGGATTTCAAATCGGTGCAACCAATCTGTAACTATAGCCGTTTTCGTAACCCATCGCCTCTCTTTCAAGTGTCTGTAAATCATGTCAGCAGCAAGGCAATTCATTACTTTCCAAAACAACTATCGTTTTGACCACTAAACAAACCGTTTGACAAACATAGTTTGGCTTAAAATCTTACTCCACTTCTCTGCTTCTCAAAGTCGGAAACGCTTTTTAAATTGGGTCTACCGTTCTCGTGGGAGAGCAATTTAATTAACCCCTCACCTGCTCTTCACTAACAGCTCTCTGTGTCAATACTGATATTCCAAAACGATACCGTTGGCTAGGATACTCGCAGACGCTGCAGGGCCAAAATCATGAGGAGACACTCCTCCTACACCGTTAAGCTAGAAATGCCGTTCCAATATCAACAATTCCGCAACTGTCGCGATCGAGTTGTTTGCATAGAATTTTTGATATCTGTTATACTTGTTCCGTTATTCACTTTCTTGTCCTCTTTTTGTCCTCCATCCGCTTTCATTGGATTTCTCAAGATACTAAAGTGCCCCATTGTGACATCATCACTTCCAACTGACATTCTCTGTAAGTGAAATCAAGCTACCTTTGACACAAATCAGCTAATAACTCCACTTTGCAACCACTTAGACAAAACATTTTAAGTTCCCCAGCTTCGTCTACTTCTCTGCTACTCAAATCGGGAGTTTGGAGAAGAAATGATATTCACATCAAAAGTTACAGCAGTTTAAGTAAGAGCACCAAGATCATTTTCTGTAACATTTTGGCAAACAGTGTCCATTTTGACCAATACGTCAACAAGTTAGACAAAAAGTCAGTGTGTATGGGATATTCGTCTACTTCTCTGCTATTCATAGCTGTGTGCAGAATCAAAATATTCCATACGGAACTTACGGTACAGCTGTTTTTGTAACTGCATTACCACGTGTTTTTCAAACTTCCACAAACAACGTTCGTTTTGACCACTTTCGGAACGTTTTTGAGGAAAAAAGTCCGACAAGCTAAAATCTTCCCCTGCTTCTCTGCTCTTCAGAGACTAAGTCGGATTTCAAATCGGTGCAACCAATCTGTAACTATAGCCGTTTTCGTAACCCATCGCCTCTCTTTCAAGTGTCTGTAAATCATGTCAGCAGCAAGGCAATTCATTACTTTCCAAAACAACTATCGTTTTGACCACTAAACAAACCGTTTGACAAACATAGTTTGGCTTAAAATCTTACTCCACTTCTCTGCTTCTCAAAGTCGGAAACGCTTTTTAAATTGGGTCTACCGTTCTCGTGGGAGAGCGATTTAATTAACCCCTAACCTGCTCTTCACTAACAGCTCTCTGTGTCAATACTGATATTCCAAAACGATACCGTTGGCTAGGATACTCGCAGACGCTGCAGGGCCAAAATCATGAGGAGACACTCCTCCTACACCGTTAAGCTAGAAATGCCGTTCCAATATCAACAATTCCGCAACTGTCGCGATCGAGTTGTTTGCATAGAATTTTTGATATCTGTTATACTTGTTCCGTTATTCACTTTCTTGTCCTCTTTTTGTCCTCCATCCGCTTTCATTGGATTTCTCAAGATACTAAAGTGCCCCATT